>NW_027271356.1:562500-710000 GCF_040938485.1 Diadema antillarum | reverse complement strand
AGCCCCATCTCAACCAAGACGATACCATCCCTTTAAGGTTTGATTCTGAAAGAGCCGAAATGATGTATAACTCAGTTCAAATAGTTAAATGGACCTTTTCAACCTTTCTAAGTAATAAAAAGAAAGTACACGCTCTGGAGAACAGTACTGAGAAAAGATATTGATGAAGTTTAGGGTCTATTCAAGAGCCTTATCTCGCACCACGCAACTTGGTGGCGGTAGGTTGAGGGCAAAGAGATTTTACAGACAACCCAAGTGGTATTAGGACTCGACGGGAAATATTCTGTGTAGTCCAGGCTGACCAGACGCCATGAGAGCGGCGTCTGATAGCTGCTTTTATGGCAAACGGAGCTGCCGTGCGCCACGGAAAACATTGTGTAACACTACTCTATCAATTAAGGTAGATTCAAATTTCAATTTAAGCTATAGTGTGGTCTTGCCCGCAAAATTACAATCACGTTGAGCAAAAGTGGAATTCCACTTGAAGATATTTCGACGCCATCCGGGAGACACACACACACACACACACACACACACACACACACACACGCACACACACACACACACGCACACACACACACACACACACACACGCACACACATACACACACACACACACACGCACACACACACACACACACACACACACACACACATAATGCAAACCCTTTGATGCACTTTCCCAATTTTAACCAACAAAGTTTTTAATACACGTATACTGATGGCATAACACGGAGTAACTTGTTATCAACTTCACGCTCTCATAAAACCCTAATGAGATGTGTCGGGCGCCTATCAGGTTGGATGTGAATGTAAAATTTAACAACAAAATATAGTCATACACTATAGTAACGGCATGCAAATAAGCATGGGTAAAACGAAACAAGCAAAGCAAAAACAAAACAAAACAAAAAGAACACGTATTAGCCTTTGGCGGACAGTTAATAGCAACGGACGTATTTTCGCCTTGCTTCGATTTTGAGTAGAAAGGAAGCACGGATAGCGGCTCCAAGGCACTCCCTTCAGATGAACACATGAAGAAAACACCAACAAAAACTGACGTATTTTATGCCAAATATTATGTTAGGTTATAATCAATCCTGTCAAGTGGAAACTTTTCGTCTGGTATATAGGAGAGGGTACTCCATATATATGTACAATGTTGTGCACAGATCAAACAGATTAATACAAAATTAGAAAATCAGGATAGAAAAGGTACTGGACGATGCTTTTTTGGTACAATTATTTCTCACACTTGAATCATTTCTTTCCAAAGTTTTCAATAATGAAAAAGTAACTGCGAGTGGCACAAAGAAATGTCTAATATTACATTTTATTTTACGGATACTAAATTGTATCCACAAGAGCGCTGTTACAAGCTGAATTAATTAACTTTCAATTTTTCCCTTTATGCGATTATTGAAAACCGATTCACACATGACACCTGCATGAAGAGATCTAAACGACATTCTAGCTATTCACAAAGGAAACGAGTGTATGAAATGATACATTTATTATCTCTCACGTACATCAATATGTTAAAACGTATCATGTAGAGTACATCATTTTATTTTAATTAATTAATCTTGGTTCATCCATTGCTCCGGGATGTCATTTCGATATTACATTTTATTACGCCATAGCAATTTTTAATAGGTGTCACTATAGTAGTAATTGAATATAGGAAAGAGAAGGACAGACAAATAAAATACATGAATAAATAGATACCATAAAAAAATCCAGATGGCAAAAGGCGAATATTCAATATAATAAAACATTAGTGACTTAAACTCCAGTCTAGTGTAGGACAGCCATATTAATTGAAAAAAAAAAGAGAGTGTGGATTTGGAACCCAGAATAAAAACGTGATCAATAATTATAAGCATGATAAGAAGGGAAGAAATACTGGCAAATGCTGTAAAACGGGTGAAAACAAAGTTGAAAAGAAAGAAATATAGTTCAAATGTATAGTTCCAACCTATATTCGTGTATGTCATCACCATTTCACCTTTTTCACATAATGGCACCCCTCCCCACTTTAAAAAAAAAAATGTTTACTGTTTCAAACTTGATCCAAATTGCTATTTCATGTTGTTGTTCGTGTTTTGAAAACTGCATTCATGTTGGTCAAAAATGAAAAATTAACTTTATTTTTCGTCACCATGTGGTAACCCCGCCCCCTAAAAAGAAATCTTTCCGACATACTTGTCAAATAAGTTAATTACACTTACAGCCATTAAACGAAAGATCTTATAGCCTTAGTTTAACTTAACGCTGTCATGATGTGAATGTAAAACATAAATATCAGAATATGATTGTCCTAAATCATGTAAATGAACAGTTAAAACACGTAAAATGAAAAAGTATGTTTTCGTTTTTGGCTGGGAGCTATAGAATGGCATAAAATGCATTTTCGTCTCACATCAACTAGCAGTGTAGAAAAGAAATCGTTATGATTGATTTGGGGCTCCAAGGTGGGTTTTACGCTAAAAAAGTCTAATATTATTTCCCAAATTATGCTAGACAAATTATTGTCGTTAGCTGGAGACTTGGCCTCTGGTAGGAAGGGGTACACCCGATGCTAAAAATTGCGCATGTATATATAAATAGAGCTTTCAGGGAGATGAACACATGAAGCTATGGATCAATAGCGAAGTTCATTGACTCCGGTCTCCCTATATATACGATATATCTTCCTTGATTCATTTCTTTTATAACTAGTAATTGAAATAGATATTCACATCTCACACGTTCATCAACATGTTTGCAGCTTATCAAATCAAATCATTTCATTTGAAGACATAAACAAAACAAAAAAATCAATCTCGATCCATTTTTTCGGCGTATCCTAACACAGTGCTAGATGGTACGTCATAACAAGTATTTTAGATATCAGTGGTAGCAGCTAAGACGTCGCCGATACATCATCCCATTAAGCCTATACACAATTTGCGTATATGCGGTCGCAAAAACCTGAAATCTGAAATCTTTCTTCATTTCACTCTCTTTAATAATCTAGACTTAAGTTTCAATTTGATTAATGGTACTGATCTTGTCGGCAAATTCACAGTCATGTTGAGTGAAAATCAAAATTCCACATTGAATATCAGGCACGTTGAGTAAACAGGGAATTCTACTTTGAGATTTTTGGTTGTCTGTGGTAGGCAAAAGGAAATATACCAATAATAATTTCGACGTCTTTTCTTCAAAGTAAACATGTTATGACATTATTCCACGCCCTCATGAGTTGCTAACGAGAACAATGTGTTGTTCCTATCAGATCGGATATGAAGGTAAGCTATTAACATGTAGATATTGTCGCAACGGCACGCAAACATTCAACACATAAACAAACATGCCTTTAGGAGAGCTTTCGACTGGCGCTTCTAATGGCATCGAATTTATCTCTAGTCTAACTTCAAGTTTTGAGATCAGTAAGGGCAGAAACCACTGATGACGGCAATCAGATCGAAGGTAAGTTTGATCGCTGTAGGTACATGTATTGCCCGTCCCAGCTTATATGTTATAGACTATCATTTCTGTAAGGTGGAAAACAAGTAAGAACTATATTGTTTTACATCCCAGTGCCCATGATCCTACCGCTTTGAATACCGGGAATGTCCGTTATAATGATATCATAATTACCTCCGCAAGTACATGTAGATGAAACCTATACAGGAGGTTATGTTTTCGGTTCCCTATGTTTGTTTGTCTGACTGTAGATCTGTCTGTGTGTGCACAATATAACTTGAGAACGTCTTAACATAATGTTTACCAAACTTGCAGGGTATATTTCTAATGAGGTAAGAAAGAAATAGTTACATTTTTAGGTCATGTGGTCAAAGTTCAGAGGTCATATGGGATATGAAATACATGAAATAAGTTTAATCTTCCAATAACTCGAGAACGGATATCGGATTTTCACCAATTGTATTGTGTATAGATGTCCCTATATGTTTGCTTAATCTTCAACGAGTTCAATTTTTCTTCCCATTTAGTCTTTGTTTTAGGTATGACGGAAAAAATTAATCTGTGACAATGTTGATACACTTGAATTGACATTAATATCATGGTGTACGTCTGAATCTTACGACAGTGTTCCCACCATGAGATCGACAATTCTACTTGTGACGGTCAGCATTGCTGGTGAGTTTCTCCCATCACCCTCCCCCTCGGCCTATTTCCTATAATAAGCTATACAGGTGTTTTAATTTTCCCTGTATCCCCTTGTAAGTGTGACATTCAACGACAGTAAACTTTCACTAACGAATGCTCATGATTGCCCATGAAAAGAAAAAAAAACTGTTAAAACTAAATTCAGGCCATGCATTCTATTCAAATTTATATACCTTTTTGGTTTTAGCCAAAATGAAGAAAGAGTTCATTCTTCTACAAAAACTGAAAGAAAAATGAAGAGAGCTAATTGATAATAAACCCGAACAAAATCATAATAAGCAAAATCCACAACAAACTGCCTGAAGAATTTCTATTCTATATAATCATGTTGTGAAAAGGTTTGTTATTTTTCGGTATCATTTTGGTTCAACTTATGAGGAAAGAAGGCGATTCACAAAGTACTTATAATCTTCCGATCTTTGGAACGCATATTAAGTTTCAACAGTTGTTTTTTGTGTTTTTTTTTTTTGCATTTTGTAAGGTTTGTTTCAGGAAGCCTTCCGACATCACTGTCACCCTCAGAAATAAAACAACAACGTAATTTCCATGAGCAACTAACTACTTACTATCGCTACAAATAAGTCGAGTGAAACTATACTTTTTGTAATGCACACCTCGATTGCACGATATCTCTGCTGACACAATTATCAATAGCTATTATCGTGATAAACAAGATTAAGTGAGATGCCACCATTATGATAAAAAATCCCCTATATTGTGGATTCCCTCCTCAGTGGAAAAGAAAAGAAAAAGAAAAAAACTCCTATCCATTGTTTTATCAATTTGAGGGCATGACAATATTGTTTTATTAACCCCTTGATGTAATTAATTTTTGGCTCGGTTTCCTCTGCCAATTATATGACATTTATTGCACATAATGATATACACACGTACATTGGTGAATGATTACTAATTGATATATCCACGGATATGTTGAAGATACGTACAACTATAGAGTCAAGTGTATCTCTCTAAATTCCTTAGATTTATATGAGGGACAAATCCAAAATTAGATTGAAAATTTCAATCTGATAGATTTAAGAAGTCAATCTAATTTTTAAGTCTAATTTTGGATTTATCCCTAACTACAGTCTCATAGATTGATTTCCAATCTTAGAAATTTCCAAAGGGCACCAGGGGCAATGCATCGGGGTCATCCCACTAGACCGATACCCACGAGTCATATACAGCCCACGAGTTCGACATTGAAAACAGGTCCATGAGTCATACAGCTCACGAGTCATACAGCCTATGAGTTTGACACCAAAGGCAAATAAAGCCCATGAGTTCGATACTATATAGGTGAAAACAGCCCACGAGTTCAACAGGGACAATCCGCCGGGGCTAAATGTGTCGAACTCATGGGCTGTATGACTCGTGAGCTGTATGACTCGTAGATTGTATGACTCGTGGGTGTCGGTCTCGTGACGTGCACCCAATGCATCAAGTTCAAATTTATCCCGAAGCATCCTGGCGGATTTCATGTGTTTGTTCAATTGCATGTTTGTGTGTTTTACACCCAAAATGAACCACCATAATATTGGATGGGACAGTGAGCTTGCGGTATGTGGTTGGGGAGTCTGCCTCATGTCAAGCTGTGATCTGCACAGACCGGTGTGAATTTGAACTCGTTGTAAAGCGCATGAAACGTCCACCATATCGTGAACTCGTCTCTTGTCGGCCGAGAAGGAAAAAACCCGCAGGTATTAAAACAACCATACATTATGACAGAACAAGACAGAACATGACTTGACTTGATCACTTATCCAGGACGTGAAATAGCTGAACACACTTCATGTGTCTGGCGGTGAATAATCAAACAATAATACAATAACTTAATGAAAACTATCTGATTATTCAGGGCAAACCTATAGTACATTTATTTATACCTTCTTGCGGAAGATTTTCTGCTCTGAAATAGTTTTGTATAATTGATCTTAGAACAAGGGTATGCACAATTCCGACTGAAGCCGTTCTTTGGAAACGAAGGAAGAAATCTACAAAGCGAATTGAAACAAACACACTTTCAGATTTCTTACAACTTTGTTTACACATGAGAGTTTCGTGCATGCTTAGGAAAATAGAAAATGATCCAAATTATATAGCAAATATAATCAACTGAATTTTCCCCAAACTATCTAAGAATGAAAATGTCAGAAATAGGGCGATTTTGGCCAACGTTTGCATTTTTAAAGCAAAGATTATAGTTTCCACTTTTTCCCTGACATGCCTGCAGAAAAAGCAATCTAATCTTGCACAATATTTAATCTACTAACGAATGCAAAGTGATGTGAAAACATTGTTATGAGTTCTTCACAAGGAAACAAAAACTCAGCTTTTTATTTGTCACTATACAGGTCATTTTCATTGGCTGCCTATCATAGGGGATAGTGGCAGAAGCATGCAGCCTCTCCCTCTATAGAAACACTTTATATACTAATAATGATTAAACAGGTCTAATCCTTTGTTTTATATCCGAATGCACAATTTCTGCGCTGCCTTGTGTTCTTTCTTAATTCTTTTATCTCTCTTATAGAAAACGCCACTGTAATCTTGGCTGATGACCAGAACATTTATGTGGCGAAAGGAACAACAGTAAATTTCACGATTTCCCGCACATTCCCAGAGCGCGCCATTGGTCTTACGTATGATCGACGGGATCATGTAGTCTACTGGACAACCGATGATCACTCTATCCGTCGGGCTGACATTATAAACGGAAAGCCTGGAAAGGTGTACCGTAAGTTTGAGTTTTTATTATTATGTGGTCGGTAATAATGTAATGTATTGTAATGTAATGTAATGTAATATGATATAATATAATATGATATAATATAATATAATATGATATAATATAACATAACATAACATAATATAATATAATATAATATAATATGGTATAATATAATATGATATAATATAACAATGATATGATATGATATGATATAATATAATGTAATATAATATAATATAATATGATATGATATAATATAATATAATATGATATAATATATCTCACCTGAGCTAAAGACTGAAGCGAGTTATTGTCATCACTCATCGTTCGGGGTCGTGCACAGGCGGGGGTGGGCCCAAATTTTGGCCTAAATTGTACATTTTAATATTCTTCTTGAGAACTCCAGGACGGATTTTCAAAAACTTAGCATTCTTAGGGGGATGGGATCTCAGTTTGTTCAAGTGGGCACCATGCCCAACTTGGAGTTCCCCAGGGTGGCTCAACCCCCCCCCCCCCCCATTTAGGAATCTTTAAAAATCTTCTTCTCTAGAACCAGAAGTGATAGCGCTATAAGGTAATACGATGAGTAAGTATAAATTTGATGACTCTGGCTTCAAGTTTGTTCATTGTGGATCCAGTGGTGCCCCTCTTGGAGCTGGGGGGGGGGGGGGAGGGGGGAGGGGGGAGAGTGGTCCGACAGCCTGAATTGTACACTTTTATCTTCTTCTTCAAAACCTCATGACGGACTACTTCACCCATAGCATCCCTAGGGAGATATATAGAATATCATTTTGTTCAAATGGACAGCATCTGCCCCAAGGGGGCCCACCACCCCCCCCCCCCCTTAAAAAAAAAAAAAAAAATCGGGGGACGAGCGGGGGGGGGGGGGGGGGGGGAACCAATTGGAGCAAACTTGGCAGGAATTATCGCCAGGATGATATAGAAAATGTATCTGCGCAAATGGGTAACATTCCCCATCTGGGGCACAACCCTCCCTCCCCCCCCCCCCCATTTAAGAAAATCTTCTTTCTAGAACCGGAAGAGATAAGTAAGTGTTATGAGTAAGTGGAATGGTGACTGATATGGTTTCTAGTTTGTTCACGGAAGATCCAGGGGTGGGCTGGATGTTAAGGTTCAAATGGGGCCCTATTTTTCTAATTTCCATCTTCTTGAAAATGCATGGTTTAATTTTCACCAATCTTGACAGGTGTTACCTAGGGTGCACGTCATGAGTTCGGCACCCACGAATCACACAGCCCACGAGTCACAGGCCATGAGTCATATAGGTCTACAATCCATGAGTTATACAGCCCACGAGTCAGCCCGTGTGTTCGACATTAAGCAAACAAGGCCCAGGAGGCCAACGTGTTGTGATGTCGAACTCGTGGGTTATTTTTACGTGGTGTCAAACTAATGGGCTGTATAACTCGAGGGCTGTATGAGCTTTTTTTCAATGTTGAACTATACTATTCTTCAGGACTGCGCCCCCTTCAGGACTAACTGACCTCATGTTAATAGTAGCAACCAGAACCTCGAACAATGGCATGGTATATTTGTTTTCATATGTTTCAGTTCGTGAGGAAAAATAAAAATCTGTTCACAATCAGTTTCTGACGGACCCCCCCCCCTCTCTCTCTCTCTCTCTCTCTTTCTCCCCAGAGGATGATCAAAGCTTTAAGCTCGCCCTTTCTGACTCAAAGCGCGCCCTCTTTGTTACTTCTCAAGAATTTGAAAATTCGTCTGCGGCTGTGGACATTGTTGTCGTTTCTCTTTTGAACTTCACGCTTCTGGAACGCTTTGCCAGGGATGTCGGCATGCTAGAGAGCATCATAGTTGATGACGTTGGAAGGTTTGTGAAAAGCTACCCCATTCTAGCCTTGGTAAATATTTCTCAAGTTGTAATATTCCTGAAGTATATTGTTACTGACATTGAAAATTAGCAAAGATTGTTGGCATAACTGGTTATCAGGTGTTGAATAGTAATGCCAAAGTAAGTCTCACAAACGGAAACATGATTTTCATAAAAATTTGAATTTTCTTTGTCAAAGTCATTTTTTTACTTAAGAAATGATTTCGGATCAAGATATCGAATAGAATTATTGGTACGACAGACATCTTGTTGAAATTCAAATGGGATAGAATTAGCTTATGTACGTTCTGTGAAAAAAAGTGAGAAACAATCAAGATTAGATTATAACTGAGTCATTACTGTTAAAGGGCAGATATGCAACAAAACATTTTCACACTAAGCAATAAAGCTTGGTGAATTAGTAATGGTTAAGAAGAAGAAAAATGCATATTTTTATCTACTACCGCTTTACAGGTATCTCTACTGGTCCGTAACGGGTCGGTCCTTATATCGTCAATCCATCGCTAACATCTCACCAAAGGAATTAATGATTTGGGGTTCCGAAAATACAGCTACATTCATGAGCATCGCCATTTACAGCGAAGGTATGAAATACAAAGGATTGCCATAAGAATCCAAATAACTGCGATGTACAAATGTAAGTCAGAAGTCATGCCACAGTAAATTCATGACTACTCTTCTCAAGTCTCCTACGGGAAGCAGTTAGGGAAACAGTTCAAAAAATTGTTCACCAATCTTTATATGTCAGCGATACATCCACATGGCATCTTTATAAAATAAGAATCAAAATATGGTTTTTTACTTGTAATGATATCAAAGTAGAGATAACAAAAAGAAAACAACATTTTCTTTCCTTTTGAATCCTCACGATTCTTTTCTACTCGCCGGAACATCTGTTATATTTCGCTAGAAGAAAGCATAACTTCACCTGATATGTTAATGTTTGCCATGAAAGAATGATTTTTGACGATTTATTGCTGATATTAATTTACTTACTCACTTCTACATACCACGCCTTGTGATGCTTCTTCTTTTTTATTTCTTTATTGATACAAAGCTAGCTAAATATGTGAATAAAAGATAAATAACAAATTTAAACACGCTTCACGTAAGCTTACTTGTGAAGTCATACTCGAGAAAGATAATTGGGAAAATCCAATGTGGGGGGGGGGGGAGGCATACCAGTCGCCATAGCAACATGTCTATTTTTTATGTGTTCTTTGGTGAAGGTTTGCCTGGTGAAGTAAAAGAGGGAGAAAGGTTTGCGTTCTTAGTCCTTGTACTACGGGCCGTTGCTTGGTGGAAGAAGAGCCTGGAAAGAGAAGAGTTGAAGAGGGGGCCGACACAGTGTGCTATATAGTATGGATAAGAAAAGCAATACCTTAAGATAGTGACAACTGAGAGGCAGTGGTGAGCTGGAAGTTGAAGTTGCACAGTGGAGATGGCAGAATAAGGGGACAGAGAGAGTTGCAAGGAAGAATATATATGAAATGTAGTTAAAGTGTAAGGGAATTGTTTTACCAAACACGTCATGAACACTTCCGAACAGTGAGAATGAGAAGGTCCTGTAAGTGTCGAGAACCAGAAGCTGACTCTGATAATCGGCAAAGCAACAATTAAACTGACGTGAGTTGTTTCTCTTGAATATCTAATTTTTTGTTTTTATTCGTTGTATTGTTTTCTTTTCGTGGAACCACAGTGGAGTGCCTCTTCACTACCGACGGATACAGGGTCTGGAGCGTGACAACAAGAAGCTTTGTGTGGAATACAATAGAAAATTTCCAGCAAGAGTTTTTTGTTCGACAAGACCTGGCTGTCTCATGCAACACCCTATTCGTTGTTGGTGTAAGGGAAAACGGGTTGATGGTGGAGGTTTTGACCAGTCCGCTGACTGCTTTACCGGGTGACCATGTATCTCTTACAACTGGCGTCGCGTCCACCTCCGCTCACATACTCGTCTCGTGTGATGATGATTAATGATTAGGACCAATATACTGTCTTTAAAGTTAGGCAATCTCCGCTGATTCCCATTATCACGTGGCAAAGATCTCAGAATCTATCGTTTTAAGTGAAACAAGGGGTGTGAAGAACATCTTTTTTTTTTTTTTTGGTTCGACTCTAAAAGTGTAATTCTAAGATAACATCTCTCAAGCAGTTATTATGGTGAAAACAGGACCCTCCTCTACAAACGCAGATGAGAATAAGGTCATTTTTTTGATTAAAAAATAGATAAAAAGAAACAAAAATGTCTCGTTAGCAATATTATACACATCTATTATACAAATGGCATATACTCCAGCGCAAAGAACGGTAAGAGTGTCCAATGACGAACTACTTACATGGCCAAGTTTCATGAAAGCTGTCATCAGTCTCTGACATTTTCAGTAAAATTATGGTTTTGATTGGCTGAGAAGCTCTGGGCCTTGTCTTATAAAGACTTGTGATTGATTCAAATCAATCACAACTTTACAATAATTGAATGCAAATCCATCTTGTAAAAAAAGTTATGATTGAATTTAAGACGGAGAACTGCAATCAGTCAATCACAGCAGGTTGCGATTGATTGCAGCTTTCTAGAGATTTGTGATTGATTGATTTCTGTCGCAAGTTTCATAAGACAGGGCCCTTGTCACTGCAAGTTACATGGTAATTATCAGAGACTGACAGCTTGTCGCGACTGAAACTTTCATGAAATGCCCCCCATGTGATTTCTGATATTAAGCACTTGCCCCGAAGTCATCTCATCACAAGCTCGACACTCACGATTAATCATTGTTCATAATAATATAGGGATAATGAAGCTAGACATTGTTTTAAAAAAAAAGCCCCATTTATAAGGAGTCACACTCCTACGAGTCGTACAGCTCATGAGTCACAGAGCCCACGAAGTATGCACTCAATAAAGCAGGCCCATTCCTAGGCACCGTCTAAAATAGGCCCATGGAATAGACACTTAATACACAAATACGGTCCGTAAGCTCAACACAAGGCAAATGAGCCCCTGAAGCTCGACAATATTTTTGCAATTCAACAGAGGAAAGAACTTGCCGCTATTATCCTTTTATATATGAAGGCAGAAAAAACAGTTAGGTAACTGTTTTTATTTACTTCGTTATTCCGAAGGTCCGTGAATTCGGAAACAAAGTATGTTCCTTATTCTCTTCGTCTCATTTTCTGATGAATATGCAATATGCGCCTTATTTCATTGTAGGATTGTACGAATCTTTATCTTATTTTCAGATTATGGAGATCTTAGAATAACGAACCTTATTTCATTTTCGAAATTGCGAAACTTCGAATTTACGAACCTTCGGAATGACCCAAGAAATGTTCGAATTGACGCACCCTTTCTCTCTTTCTGATTAACAAACATGCATTGTATGTAGATTATGGAATGTGTTTGCTTTTCAATAGCAAACCTTTGGAATAACGTAGCTTATAATGTGATTTTCGGATTAACAAACTTTCGGAATAACGAACATCACCCGTGTTCATCTTTGTGAAATAATTGTAAACAGCTGAATTTTAGTCAACTGTATACGAAAATAGCAGGACTTCATCCCGTACTGATATCATGCACTGAAGAATGTGTAATAAAAGAATTGAAGAATGTTGATGCATGTAAAATATACATCGAGTCTTGCTGGAGTGCACCCAAGTTACAAAATAC
Source organism: Diadema antillarum (assembly GCF_040938485.1). Classification (NCBI taxonomy): domain Eukaryota; kingdom Metazoa; phylum Echinodermata; class Echinoidea; order Diadematoida; family Diadematidae; genus Diadema; species Diadema antillarum. The sequence continues at coordinate 697,550 of NW_027271356.1, read as the reverse complement.
TTTTTTTGTGTATATGGTATAGCGTGAAGTATTGTAAAAGATCAATGCAACACTTTTCCTTTGTAGTAGGCCTATACAAAAAGATTTCAAATCTGCCAAACTAATTCCAATGCAGAAAAGTGTATGATGATAAAACAAATAGAGCCATATCTATTTTGTCCATGATAAATTACATTTTAGAAAAAGGAATCCGAAACAGTATGAACATCTAAATGAACATTCATTACCTGTACACCCAGAAGATAATTAATCTGGTTTTCGACCCTTCCGTTCTACAAATTATTGCATCCTTGATCCTGAACATCTTCTAAACATGAACTCTAAAGATGGTAGAACAGGTGGTGTATTTTTAGATTTTCGGAAAGCTTTTGTCGTAATATCTCATGATAAATTGACGAAAATGTAATCATGTGGTATAAAGGTACAGAGTATAAATGGTTCCAATCCTTTATTACAGGCAGAACTAAATGTGTAATTTTAGTTGAAGGTAAGTTGAGTGACTCACATGTGGGCCATTTATTTTATTATATTCATTATTTTTTTAGCACATGATATTTTGTCATAACAATGTCATCGACAATATATAGGTATACATAATTGTAAGACAAAAACCAAGGAAGAATTACAGATCATATTACAATCTTTGTTTGTTATAACAATAAATGCTATAAAGAAGTTAAATGTACATAAATGCTGATAAATCGAAGGTTATGATATTTGGCTCTATCAGAAAAACAAGAAATTGTAATATCAGCATCACATGTAACAATGTGACATTGGAAAGTGTAGATATCAATGAAATGTTTATATTGTCTTGCAAGTGAACTTTCTAAGGTAACAGCAAGCATATACATAGAATTAAACATATCTAAATTAGAAAAAAATAGATGGACTGACTCTGAAAATAAATGTACTCTAACACTCGTTACCGGTTCCTCAGTGTCAGTGCGCTTTGCTTCCATACTCTTGATCTTTGGTGTCCACTTCGGGGAATTTCTACTTCCGCCAGCATAAACTTGCCTAGACTTATTTCTAGGCGTTTAATATTTTTACATTACGCGAACCTATCGTACAGCACGACGACTGGATCTAAAAATATCTGCTAAAACAGCTGACTAGAGTCTATCCTGAGTATTTCTGAATCTACACGTGTACTTACGATGAATAATACACAGAAGCATTTCACATCACAGCTTGCTTGGGGAACCACTGCCTTGTACTCATACTGTATGTACATCACAGCGAAGAAAGCCGTGTCCGCCGACAATTGGCTGTTGGGATATTTTGAGAGAGTTGATATTATGATAATTTAACCAATCACTCCATTGGAAGGCCTTAGTTGGCCGGCTGATATCTTTATGACTTCTCAGGGCGAGACATATGCCATCGATCTGTCAAACAGTGAGCTAGAACAATCGACGTTGGATCAGAAAATCGTGCGACCTCTGAGCAGCCGACAGATTGAGCGGAGCTTTCCAGCGCAGAACAACCCGAAAGACAGGGCCGCCATGCAGTTAGCGCAGGGGTCGACAAGCAAGCTACTTCTGTGCTTTACAGGTGTATTTGTCTGCTACTTTTGTTTTGGGATCCTTCAAGAAAGGATGTAAGTATACCAGTTTATCTTCATGCCTTCTGTACATCCAAGCCGATGATAATTCCCTGGCATTTCGCTGGAGATAAAAAAGAAAAGAGAGAAAGAAAATTATCTTAATACTAAAATAGCGCTTAGAATAATTACTCATTCCTTTTTTTAAGGGCATGTGTCTATGGTCTATGTAGGTACAAGTAGTTGTATTAAATCATCACATCAAGTCCAGTAGTGGTTCTATTCTACGTTACATTTTCTGCCTTTCAGTCTCAAGACTCAAGATTGATCTTTGTCTTTGGGTTTGCAGGGATCTTTCTATACTATTAGTATTAATAGTAATACATTGTACTACCTATCGTGGAAATTATTGGTGCAGTGATTATTGATTTATATGTTTTCAAACAGTGTATCTACTGTATAGTAAAGTGCACAATTGCCATATATCTGGATCTGGATCTGGATGAATACGCTGAAAAACTCTGGATAGAGTATCACTCAGCACTATATATACCGTACTGAATTCAGTTGAATGTGATGAGTTGGTGGACTAAGTTTAGATTTAAATCCCAAGGTGTTTTGAAAAGCGTGAGCATAGGCTGTGGTACTGCTGCATGGTAGCTACTGCATTTAGACTCAATTTGCAAGAAGTATACAATGTGCAATAAACATATCATAGAATTGATTTTTTGATATTTTAAAACTTTTTTCTTTAAATTAATTTATACATTAGCCCGACCCGATGCCATGGATTGTGTACAGTGACAGGGCTGTGTATTGTTATTCATACAATGTACTCCTACTTTTCGATCAATGGATATTCTCCTTTTGGATATTCTCCTGCATTTATAGCATCACACCGGTGACCCTAACACGTTCGTATCACAATGCCGTAGGGTTAGTAAAAGGTTAGACAGAAAAATTCGTCTGGCCAGAGGAGTTTTTTACTTTTATGACTCTCCTCGGTAGGGGATTCTATGAAGCCAGATGCAGTCTCCACAGAACATATCCCCGACGACAATATGCAGACCGATCTTTCGTTCAAGTAAAAGGGCTGATTCTAGGTCCTACAAGAACATGTAAAATGCACAAGTTTATTGTCTTGTGTGATCCAATCATGCAGGTATATGATACGGAATGTTCAAAAAATGTATTGTGATACTCTTGTCTTAAACAATGATGGAATTAACTTCAATTTGATCTCTTCTTTTCTTTTTATTTTCATCTTGTTTAATAGCACTAAGAGTTCCTATGGACCCGACGAGGAAAAATTTGAATATTACCTATGCCTGTTGTTTCTACCATGTGTGTTTAATGCCATCTTTTCCAAAGCAGGTGAGTCAAATAGGCCTATAGGTGTACATTTGTACTTGTACTGTATCATATTTAATTCCAGCCAGACCAGATGCTGTGTGAAGTGACACTTGTGCACAGAGACAGGGTTGTGTACAGTTAATTTCATTCTTGCAAGAAAATAAGTGCATGTGCACCCTGGGAAACCTGTGCAACAATTGGTTTGCAAATGTCTCCCAAAGCTGCTGCTGATTGCACAAATCAAATACATGTAATATATATATATACTAATTTCCAATGCAGATACATGTATATTCATTTAGTTTTAATAGTAAGGCGATGATATTCATAGCTGCTGTATGCTGCACTGTACTTGATGTATAGTGGTTATTATTATCTTTGTCAGGGCAGTGGTGTTGTAGTTTTGTCTGTTTGTCTTTCAACAGTACTTATCACTCAAAAAGTTATATAAAACAAATTTTGATAAAATCATCAGGATAAGTCTGTGGTGTTGAAAGGAAAAAAAATGATCAGTTTTTTGGTGTTGATTTGCATTATGATCTGGGATTTGCATTATGATCTGGCTGTGGTGTTATTTTGAAGAATGTATGCACAGTTATGTGGTATGAGTATTCCTATGGCCATGGCTGAAATTTATGCTCTGAATACCTTTGTTTGTTTTTGTTTTGTCTGACATGTTTTACGCACGATAAAACAGTTAAAGTAAAAAAAAAAATACTTTATCACAGTAAAAGAATTAGGAATTAGATGATGAATACCATGAGTTGTCTCATTCTTATGCAGTCTATTCTTTAGTGTGGCATCTTGACAAATCATTCATGTATATTTCCGTGTTGTGTCATACCAGTGCATAATTACAGCTTCCTCATCAGGGAGCTGCAATTCTTATTCAAGGACCAGCCATCATAACTTTTCTCCTTCATCTCCTCTTTCTTGAACTCCGCACCCCCCTCCCCCCTCATATCCGTCCACACCTCCAGTTATACATTTGACGAAGCAAGAAGCGGATCTCACGTCCCCCAGTCTCTATGCAGCCAGCTCAATGACCTACCTGGGAGCCATGGTGGCCAGTAATATGGCTCTCCGCTATGTCAGCTATCCCTTTCAGGTCCTGGGGAAGTCTTGCAAACCCATTCCTGGTGAGTACTTCACGAGTTCTAGATGTGGCTGTGAACCCTTTATCCCCTCTAAGCACCTTGCAATGTCCACCTTATTTAGGGAACAGTTAGTCTAATGCCTAGGTTTAGATAGATTTACTATATTCTGATAGAGATTAAAGTGCAGAGAAGATTGTTACAAGTGTGATAAAGGTAAAGACACATTTACACTTCCATACACCTCCACCCCACACACACAGTGCCAGTTATAGGTAGTCCCTATTAATCTTGGGTTAACCTAGGGTTAGAAAACTGAAACATTTACTGTACGTAGCAACGATCACTGTAGGTCATATTTTTCATACAAATAACAGAGAGCAATAGCACCTTCAGCTTTCCTGAATGTCTTCACAGTATGCTGAAACAAGTGGTAGTATGAATCCTTTCATTAACTCTTGACTTTTTATCTGTTTCTGAAATGATGATCTACAAGTATCCTATCATGTGAGTGTGTGTCTGTTGGGGGGGGGGGGTGGCTTTGCCTGAATTTCCTGACTTTCTTTGTAAATTATTTGCAAGTCCCTTGACTTCTTATGGGTACATGAATACAGTATGGTTTACTTTCTGCATTTATCATGCGAGATAATGTATTTACTGTCATAGTTTGTTATCAATGTAACTCATGATATGGAACCATAAAGCATACACTTTTGAACACTTATTTTTCATCATTGAAAAAAACCCCAAATAAACTGATCTATTGGGTTTAAAGTGGTTTCATCATCATGGAATGACCATCATACCCAAAGATGAAGCCCTAATTGGAACGATTTTATGCATTGGATTATGCCTTGCCATTTCTCTTCCTCCATGATGCAGTTATGATCCTAGGTGTACTTCTTGCCAGAAAGTCTTACCCTCTCATGAAGTATCTGTGTGTCTTGCTGATTGTGTGCGGGGTAGCGACATTTGTCTACAAGGACAAAGGAGGAAAGAAGAACGATGACCACCTTCTGGGAATTGGCGAAATATTAGTGGTAAGTGCTGATGAGATTTGCTGATGATTTCACAAGCTGACAAATTTCCCTGGACTCGCAAAAAGAAATACATCTCTGATTGAAACCCAGCCTTCAAGCAGTACAAGTGTATGTTGCGGATATATCCAGATTGATGGTCACCTTGAATTCTTAAATCCATTTCATCTGAAGTTGTATACTCCACTTTTATAAACTATTAGTACTATAAAAGCTACTACTACTACAACTATAAGTACAACTACAACTACAACTACAACTACAACTACAACTACAACTACAACTACAACTACAACTACAACTACAACTACAACTACAACTACAACTACAACTACAACTACAACTACAACTACAACTACAACTACAACTACAACTACAACAACTACTATTACTACTGCTACCCTGCTCCCCCACTACAACTACAATTACAACTACAACTACAACTACAACAACTACTACTACTACTGCTACCCTGCTCTCCCACTACAATGAAGTCCGTGGGATAGACGGTTTTCTTTCGTTATATTGAAGATATGTAGGTGATAATTTTGGGACCTAAATTTCAACTTCCTTGTAATGTTACAGTGTTCGTTCAAATGAGAGTGCTCTGTACTGCATTGTACTACATTCATTATTATTGGTGTTGCAAACTATTCTACATAATTATATCTCCTCTCTCACAGCCGCTACTTCTATATTCACCATTATTTCTACACTGTACTACCTACTTATAATGTCAAGATTACCTCTGTAATCATCACTGTTTCTTCTAATACCTCTTTTACTTCTACTTCTGCTGTTTAAAAATCACTCCTTCCACTTCTTGCCACTTCTTCCACTACTGCAACGAAGACTTCTAATAATACTTTGTCATGTACCACTTCTGCTCACTATGTGGCTGTGTTCTCACTCTTCCTGCTGTGTTTAAAGGAAACCCAAACCCAAAGAGCAATGTGGATTGAGTGGAAGCAGCAACATTAGTAGAACACATCAGTGAAAGTTTGAGGAAAATCGGACAATCGATGCAAAAGTTATGAACTTTTAAAGTTCTGTTGTTGGAACAGCGGGATGACGAGACTACTAGAGGTTATGACGTATGAGTAGACAACAATATAAATATACAGAAAATGCCACAAAAATTCACTTTTCTAGCATTATGAAAGAGCACTTGACTGGCCGCTTTCAGAAAGCAGGGGGAATAATTGCTACCCATAATATATGTCAGTATCAAGTTGACAGAATTTGTGATTTTCATGAAAAATAATTTTTTTAGAAAATTTTCTTTATATTCTCCTTATATTGTGGTCCGCTTATACGTCATAACCTCTAGTAGTCTCCTCATCCAGCGGTTCCAACACTAAAACTTTGAAAATTCATAACTTTTGCATCGATTGTCCGATTTTCCTCAAACTTTTACTGATGTGTTCTACTAATGTTGCTGCTTTCACTCAATTCACATTGCTTTTCGGGTTTGGGTTCCCCTTAATTATTGTTGTTATTAAACTCTGCCACGTTTGCATTTCATACCCAGATTATTTCCTTGACCTGTGATGGATTGACGGGTGCCATTCAGGAGAAAATGAGGGGACGTTTCCAGACCAGGCCTCACCCAATGATGTTCAACATGAACATGTGGTCTATACTCTACTTGGGAGTTGGTGAGCAAATGATTAGTTGCTTAGCAAGTAGTGCCATCAATATAGATGCCTGTACAACATCATCGTTTAACGTTGAGTGTTCTGACCTCAGTGAATATTGTCATTGAAGTACATGTGTATCACATACATGTGTTCAGTGTATACCACAATACAATGCTGAAAGTGTTTGTACCCAGTAAAGCATGATAGGTGGAATATCAATGTTATCGTAAAACTTGCTCAGAATGATTGATTTTTTAAATGCAGTAAACATGAATTATTTAAACCAGTTTTGTTTGTGTTTTCTGCTCTCTTTTTCTTGTCTCTTTTACAGCTATAGTGGTTACTGGAGAAGTCTTTGAATTTATTCCTTTCCTTTTCCGCCATCCATCAGTGCTTCTTGACATAGTTTTCTTTGGATTGACAAGTGCGATTGGACAGGTGAGTTTGACAAAGAGACTTTACCTGGAAATTCTATTCCATGTTCAAATTCAAACTGACTTTAATTGCAGTTAATTGAAACAGAAAAACGACTACAATTTGACTGAAAATAATTGATTTAGTGGACTTTATAGTGTTCACATGATATTGTGAAGTGGTGATATTAGATGAGGTGCTGATGTCATGTGCCACACATATTCTTGTACTAGATCAATTACAAAAATGATATGATAGCCATTTTGTTTAGGGCAGGGGTATAATCACCAGCTTCTAAACTTCCTACAGAAAATGATAAATATAATCATTTAAAGATGTGAAGCAAAGGACCAATTGTGTTGTCTTTTTTTGTATCAACCAATCAGATCAGTTGGTGAGTTTTGTGGTGATGAGATTGCCTCATCTGTTTATTTAGCTAGCCTGTTTTTAAAGGCCCTGTTATCATATAATAATAAAAATGAATGAATTTGTGTGTTCATTGTTTCTGAAAAAGATTACAATTAGGCCTATGTAATCTGAAGTGATATGAAGAATTTATGGATTATGCAATATATACATGTGCTGTAACCTAGACATTTTGATTTTTCTTAGATATGTCTTGGCATATCACTTTCCAGTGAACTGTAATGATAAAAATGATGTTATTTATTTTTTTTCTACCATCCTCCGCAATGCTCAATTATTTGGCCATGTTGTAAGTGTACCGTAATTGTACATTATGTTATTTTTCTTGGTAAATGTGTCTACAATGTATTTCGTGATGTACGTTATTATATGTGTAGGGCCTCTGAGAATAACAGTGTTTAGCCACTGACAGAGCTACCCTACTGAAACAAAACAAATAAATAAATAAATAAATAAATTTACATAATATGCAATTGCAACCAGTGCTACTGTTGCTTGCAGGCATGTGTAGCTTCAAATTTAGTTAGCATTAATCCCCCCCCCCCCCATTTTAACAAACTTTCATTGTGTTTGTTTGTTTTTTCTCCAATCCATGCAAGTGAACTATAATGTTTAATGGAGTTCACTCTGTGCAAAATTAATATCCTGATTATAAACTTATATCTTAACGTTATCATTAAGTGACATGAAGCACACTTGAAAGAAAAAGGAAATGAAACCAGAATGTAACAACAGACTGTGATAACTTGCTTATACATGTATATCTCTTTTGATTAGGTGTGGCTTTCATATCTTGCAATTATGTTTTTTTCACCAATGTTGAAATGATTGAAATGATTTCCCAAGGCAAAATTGATAGTTAAATATTTAGGAATGCAGCATAACCACAAGTTATTAGTGCATGCAAACAAAGGGGTCTGTTCACACAAGTAAATCAAATGATAAAAAATGCAGTCTTTGTCACAAAGAATGTGAATAAAGGAGATCTAAAGGAGCTGGTATGTGGTGGCTGTGGGTATGACATGAAATCATGTCATCATAGCTATGTAGTATTTGGATGAAATGTACAGCCAATGCTCCATGTAGCTGAACATAAAGTTCTTGTATTTTTTTTTTGCACCCCCCCCCCCCCTCCTGCAGCATTTTATCTTTGAGACTGTGTCCACCTTTGGTCCTCTCACCTGTTCCATCATCACGACGACGCGGAAATTCTTTACCATCCTCGGCTCCGTCATCATTTTTGCCAACCCGATGTCATCGCGGCAGTGGATAGGGGTGGTGCTCGTCTTCACTGGTCTTGGGTTGGACAGTGTCTTTGGGAAGAGCAAGCCAAAGCCAAAGAGCTAGAAACCAGTGCAAATGTTTCTGCATGTTTTTGTTTTGTTTTTTTATATTTATACACCAGACTATACTCCATTTCAGGAATGCAGACTTGCTAATATCTGATAAGTCCTAACTAAAGATCTCCTCAAGGGGCTGAATTGGCTCTGCAGGACAAGGATCACACCAGATTGCATGTGAAATGGGTCTGTATTGGTATGGTTGTGTGAAGGTATTAGGTGTCAATGCACAAAATTTGGTCTATCAGGTAGATGTCCGCTGTTCACAATTTCTTGGCCACAAGTCAGGGTGCAGCAATGCTACATGCCCTCTTGACAAGGGCAAATAATACTCACGGTTAGGCAAGTGTGGAGAAATGAATGGACACGTGCCTGTTTGGAGTATTGTAAGGGGTCCTTGCCCAAGTGACCATTGGGGCAAGTGGGAGAAAGATTTTATGTAATGCCCTACGGCGGTGTGAGAGCGAGTGTGTGATCTTTTGTTCCACCACTGGGTGTCTTTGACAGACAAAAAGATTGTACAGAGGAACAGGCCTACATTTGAAATATTTGCTACAAATTTGCACTTGTGCATCTATCTGGTCTCATTCACTGACTGGTATGTCTAGCTCATCCAACCTGTACAATGTATCGGATTCCGATACACTAAGAAATCTATGTTTGTAAAGTTTTGTCGGCTGTGAGTTGAAAAGAAACAGAAACATCAGCAAAGAGTTGAATAGTTTAATGCAATCATTTGAGAAAGTCATGCTCATATCAGTATCACAGAGTCATAGAAATTTTTGTCTTAATGGCTGTGATGTTGCCAGCAAAGGCCAGCTTGTATGTTCTGAAGAGATCATTACTCTTGAAACACATTGGCTTCATATTTTAGATCTACTTCTGGCAAAGGCATTCAGTTCCTGTAAGGCATTTTGAGATCAGAGGGAGAAAGGAACATCCTTCGTACAAAGCCAAAAGAGTGTTCAGCCATTTTGTCTGTCTGTGTATGAATCAAGTGAAGAATACTGTGTGTGAGGTATCACAGTCAGTTATGTGTGCAGGCAATCATTCTGGTGTTCCCACAAGAATGAAATGATCATTAATTTACCAAGGTCTTCACAGACATGTGCTTCTTTTTGTTGTGATTCCCTTTTTTTCCCCTGTTGTTATCTGTCTTTTTCAGTGTTCAAAGCAAAATTTTATATGGAATGGATCTTTAAAGCAATATTCTTGTCAGAGCCCTTCTTGTATGAATAATCATGATGTCTGTCTGATTAGGAATAAAGGCAAAGTTTTACAATATTTTCCTTGCCATTCTTTGTAAAAAAAGAAAAGAATTACATGTATATCAGGGTTTGAAAATGCTGGTATGAATACTGTACATTGAATTAATGTAGTTGCAACCCAGAGATAAGATATGTTGCATTGAGCAAGTGCACAAGTAGCAGTCCCAATGTGGGTGAATGCATATTTTTTTGGGGAACCTTACTAAACCAAGAGGGAGAAAGGTTTCTCTTCAGCAACTCGGTCTCTAGTTGCACAACCTCAGTCTTCTTTTTGGAGTGTGAATGTTCTAGGTATGTCTTTCAAGAAGAACTATACAGCCCGATTTAGATGATGTGTCAAGTACATGTATGCAAATGTGCTGACTGTATTTGTAACACAGAGTATATGATATTGTACCCTCTATATCATCAAGCTTTCTTCCTTTTTTTTAGGACTCTCAGTATCGGTAATCTATGTGCTTGTGGTGGGCTGCACAGTTTTGATTTCTCAAAGAAAATAAGAGAGAAGACTTTGTTTTGCTGGTTGAGTAGGGGGCATTGCTTAGTTGTGCTTACTTTGTCAGGAAGTATTACCTCAAAATATCTATATGTATGCTGATCACAAGTCAAATCATTTGGCAAGTCTATGAGTAAAATGCGCCTTAATTAAATGCATGAAGTTGGTTGACAACCCTCCACATGAATTAAGTGTATCCACAAATTTGAACAATGTGATGGATGCAAGCAGGAGATAAGTGCAATTGATTTCCTGGTAGTGTAGACAAAATTACTGAATACTTAATCCAGCATTATACTGTATGGTACATTATCATTTTTTCTTTGTTTTTAAAAGATGACTGCTTTAATAGTTAGACAGCAAGAATAGCCAGTAACATGAATGGGAAGATATCAATCATACCTAGTTCTTGATTTCGATTTTTTTCTCTCTGTCAAAATTGTTTGCCATTTTTCAGTTGCTTAGAGATAAAATATCTAGTGTATGTAGCTTCAATTTGCTTAATACGAGATGTAAACAATGTATTTATTTACAGATACCCAAGTGCTACGTCTAACCATTGAATTGCAGAAATGATGATCACACAAAGAACAACTCTTTACACCTCAGTTATGCTGAACAGAATTAAATAAAGCTTTATTACCTTCAGGGTCCGTGTCTGCTCATTGCTCTGTTTTGTGGAGTTTGAAGGACATTTACTGCAAGTAACTGATATGAAAATGAAGATGACTTAAAACATTCATCTTCTGCTGTTCATTAAATCAAAACGCACAAAATGATTTATATGACTGGCATGTTACAATTACACAACCCCAAATGCATCATCGAATTTACAGAACCGCAAATAATCATTTTTTAAAAGATGATTTCAATAACTCAATACATTGTGTATGTAAATGCATTACTCAAAACTTAGTGGTCCCCGACAGTGAAGGAACTGGAACTAAAATACAGTGTAGTACATGTATAAACAAACTACAAGTGCAATTCAAATGATGTTGCTCCCTGTAGATGTAAGCCCTACAGAAGGACATGCAGGTTTTCTGACCTGAACTACTCTACCAAGAGTTGCATTGAAGACACACACACACACACACACACACACACACACACACACACACACACACACACACACACACACACACACATATGTATCTTGTATATATATACATATATACAGTATATATACAGTATATATATATATATATATATATATATATATATATATATACTGATTATATATATATATATATATATATATATACTGAAACATGATTTGTTTCTTTTTCCTTTCTTGCTGCCAATTCCGTCCCAAAGTCGCCTGTCAAGTAAACAAAACCTACTTGCCTTCCAAAATCGCTTGACAAGCAATCAAGAAAGAAAGAAGAATAGGAAGAAGAAGAAGAAGAAGAAGAAGAGGCCCTCACAGTTTTAGGTGCTGCTTCTCTACCAACATCGGGTGACAAGCGAAAAACAAAAACAAACAAAACAAAATAAAAAACACCTCAAAATGTCAGACCCTGCATTTTTCTACAAAGAAGTAGGGAGGGGGCAAAAAGTAAAGACGGTACATTTTATAAGTATATTCTGCACAAACGTGCCTCCCCCCCCCCTTGCGCCCTTATAAACCGCCCACCTGTGCAATACCTCAGATTTAGCAAGCACAAGAAAGAAAGAAAGAAAGAAAAGAAACATCTGTGATCTAGATTTATTTGTGACAGTCTAACTGGGCTTGTAGCTTCACCGCCAATATTGTAATTACCAACAAAATATACATACTTCAATGAGGCCCTTAGCTAGGATTTTCAAGGGGTTGGGGCGGTGAATGCGTATAATGGGTGAAGAAAATGGACCTTTGATTACTGTGGCACATTTTTTTTTTTTTGGGGGGGGGGGGATTGTAACCCCCACGTTTGATGGCATACCATATTAGTTACAAAATTTTCACCCCACCATCAAAAAGGATGAAAAAACGAATATTCAAGTGATGTGAAATCGTTTTGTCTGTCGCTCTTTGACCTGCGTGTGTGTCTCTCATTGTGCAGTGAAGTTTATGGAGGTGGAACAAAAGGGGAGGATGTGGGAAGGCTAGGGGTGTCCCCCTTCCACATGTGGGAGCTTCGCAAGTTTAGAATTGAAATTGAACGATCAGGTGCACACTTTGATGGAAATGTTTACAAATGTTTTCGGGTCAAAAGTTAGAAAATTTCTATTAAGAGACAATGTGAGTGGAACAATAAAACTGCCACCTCTCGATCGTGTAATAACGGCTAAATCGCGGCATCTGTCATCTTTTGGAATTCACTGATACGTCTTTTCACTATAGTAGGGCCTGTGATATACAAATTTCCGGATATTCCAGCAAAAGCTTAAAGCGTGCGCCAGTTCGTTGAATTTCAATTCTAAAAATGCAAAAGCTCCCTTTTTGTCGATTCGCACGCCTCCATTTAATTGCCCCGTCACTGTACAGGCATGCTAACCCGGAAACATTAAACTGCACACTACTTGAATATGAGACCATTCTGAAGCGAATAATTTTCACACAGCAATAGATACATAATGTACTCTTAAATGAATCCCACAAGGATTGGAACAATCATCCCCCAGCATTCCCACTTATTACCACTAATCAGTTACTAGCCATCCCCTTTAAAGTTGTATGCTCTTTCCTATTTCATAAGAGATTTCTCATTTTCGACAAAAAAGTTGGAAACCTCGTCCTGAACCCCCATCTCAACTAAATGATAGGTTGCGCAGTTTATACAACTTCTGGACCTATCCAAGAACATGATTCGTTTACCCTCAACTAGACTAACAAACTAATATTTGAACAAAAAGAAAGAAAGAAAGAAAGAAAGATAGTGTAGCAGCACAATGAGTCATGTTTTCATTTTCTAACTTTTCTATAAGAAATGTTTCCGTCCACTCGCTGACCATAATCCGATCGTGGGCCCTTTACAACGTAGTACAAGCACATTTTTACGACCGCTCTGGCCAACTGTATTGCGAGCACTCATGATCATCTGCCCGAAATTCCTCGCAAACAATTAACGTAACTTCACCTTCGGTCACTATATGGCAACGCGAGATATATGGACATCCTTTAGCCAATCTCCTTCCTTCGCTTCACTTCTCGAAGAAGTTTCGCACGCATGTTACAAAACAATGTTCATTCACAAAATTCAACTTTTCACGCACACTACATTTCTTGACTATAGCTTTCGACGTTAGAGCACGGAAACGTCAAGTTATGAACTAGCCCAACTTCATCATCAAACATTGGGCTTGCGAACTTCTCTATCTCTCTTCACTATTATTTTGTCTTTCCATCTGTAATTTCGTAGTCTCGTAAGGAACGTTCAACATTGTGCTACTTTATGGTTGATACCTCATTCAATATTTTGTGTCGCGTTGTGTTCTTACATGTGCTAACTAATGGGAAAGCGCAATAACTGAATTTTCAATTAGGCCTATTGGAGGACCATTTCCTGCAACATCAACACCAGGCGCAGCTCGGCAGCGCGGTATGTATAATTGTGCGTTATAGAATCAACGAATTGTGAGAAGAAGGATATTATATTCTCTACGCTCTATTAACTATCGATCCTACTACGAAATCTTTTCAAAAGAAAAAAAAAAAGAGAAGAAGATCACATATAGGCCTACGGCGATACTGGACAGCACAGGGTCAAATGGTCACTCTACTAGAGAACTTTATAATTGATACGCAGAAATTCAATTAAATTTGCTCAACAAATATTATCACCGGTATCCCTGATAATTAACATGCTTCACTAGTCTTAATTCTTCACTGATCTTAAAGAGCTTAAGTAGCTCAGTTGAGGTAAAAGGTTGATTAAATCCTGTTTAGCGTCATAAATCAATCGATTTCACTCAGCAATATGTTGTTTCTGCTTGCCTTTAGGAAAAAAAAGTAATGCATGTGTTAATGTATAACAATAACACAAGAATCTTTGGGCAAAGCGAACCTACGGACGCACACTATACAGCACAGCCCTAGCTAGCGCGCATACAGGGGGGCATTTCATGAAGGAACTTGGATAAAATATCTGACAAGTCAATTGTTATATCCGACAAGTTTTGAGAAATTCTTAATGGGCCAGTCACAAATCAGTTGCGATGCGTCGGCGATGGGTAAAACCCGGGAAATTTTAACAAAATCTTGAGACAGATCTCACGATTTTGCACCCGTCGGAGGCGCTCTCCAGACGCCTGCGGCTTGTCGCAGATTTTTTAGGCATCGCCACACCCGTCGCGGCGGTCCCTAACTTTGAACTTAAAATTGCAAGATTGCTCGCAAGATTTTTCACCCATTTTTGGCATCCCAGACACAATATCCGATGACATACGATGCCCTCCGATTAATCGGAGGCGTCCTCCGAATAATCTGAGACTAGTCGCAAGATTCTGTGTGGGATTGGAAATTCAGGTTGAGATTCAATGTCTGCGAGTAGTCTCCGGCGCCCTCCGACTGAATCGGAGGCGCCCTGTGACGATTCGTATGCTTTCTGTGATCGTCTCCGACGATTCGTACGGTGGAATCGTAGTAAATCGCCGTGTATATAAGGGCGCCTCCGACCGGATCGCTAAAAGTTTGAGACGCTCTTGCTGCAGGAGGCTGTGACAGAAGATTTTGAAGATTTTGAAGATGCCAATTAAAAGAAAAGACGATCGCAGATATCGTCTCCGATCGCCTCCGATGCAATCGGAGGCGATCGGAGGCTAATCCCACGATTTTTCGACAAAACCGGGTCAAAATCCTTGAAAAAATCTCAGACAATGTGACTGCTCCACTTTTATTAGGATTGTTCAAGGATTCTTTATTTTCTACGACGACCCCCGGCCAAAACTAATCCCCGACAGATCGCCGACATTGTGACTGGGCCATTAGTCTGATTGGCTGACCCCCCACCCCCCGAACTTAGATTGGATACTAGGGCGGGCATAAAGTACCCGGCATGTAGTATCCGATTAATTGGTAGCAAAGATCCGATCCGATTCGATTTGTGGTGGCATATCACAATACATAGTACAAATCTGCATTAGTTGGAAGTTCCACAAGAGTCTGGACACTTGTGATATTAATTTACGGTTTCTTGCTATTTGCACAAGGATAGTAAAAGGAAAAAATGGCAAACCTTCACACAATAAGTGAAGATTCTCAGTTTCAACCGAAGGTTGCAAGTGCTGGTTCGAAATTAGTGGTCGTTGATTTCAATGCGTCATGGTAAGTTTGTTAGTCCCATACCTTACATATTTTGTAAGTTGAGAAGCGTCGCTACTGTTCCCCTGTCACTGTAGTGTCAGCATATAAAACAGTGATCATACAATCTGAATTCTAACATTTGAATTTGTCAAAGGAGCTCTAGAATTCTATACATTGGCTGTAGTGCATAATGATAGGTTTTATCACACAGAGCACATACGAAATTTCTTTAGAATGTAAATTTAGTTTTATTGCGTTAGCCGTTATACGATAAAAGTGTGACCACACATTTTGTTGTTGCTTGAATTTTACAATTAATTAATACATTTTACTAGGGCCTACTCGTGTCTTATGAGACGGGCTTTATCAACTGAACAATGAGGTCTACAGAAAATGTGACATCCAAAACACATTCCCCAACATTTTACAGTTTTTTTAATATTTGAAGGAATATCTTCACGCATTCTTCGACTCTTTTAGAAGTGTAGACACACTGTCAAGACACAACATTGTCCAAGTGTCGAAAGTGAAATAAAATTTTTAGATTAAAATCATGATGATGAAGTACCAGTAGTACTGTACAGGTACTTTTGTAGTAGCTACATTTATTTTAATTTTGGTGCCAATGGGCAAGGACAGGAACTGTAAGTGTTACTCCACCCCCCAGGCCCCACCCCCCCCCCCCCCAAAAAAAAAATAAAAATAAAAGAAGCAAATTTCAGTGAACATTTCACTTCTATGTCGCATGTCTCATACTTTGTCAGATTAAAAGTTAACAGTAAACACTTTCATCGAGCTGAGGAAGCTGAACCTGTGTCAGCACTATATTTATCCAAATTTAAGAATATGATGATGTAATTACATATTTTCCCTTCAAGCAGGAGTCAGCCAGAGTGCCATATATATTGCTTGAACTTAAGTGATTATAGCCCCTTTAGAATCAAAACTAGGATGACAATCTTTGCTTTTCCTTCTCTAAGGTGTCAACCCTGCCGGACAATAGCCCCTGCGTTTGCTTCATTGGCAACAAAGTATTCCAGTGCTGTCTTTTTGAAAGTGGATGTAGACCAGTGCACGGTAAGTTCTAGTGCTCCAGGCAGAATGCAAATGTATGGTCTGTGTATCTAAATGGAGGCCTATGAAATGAACAAGCATAACTATTCAGAGGATTGTCATTGTGTGTATGATGACTGTTCATGTGCTCATTAAAGGACAAGTTCACCCTTATAAACATAAGGATTGAGAGAATGCAGCAATATTAGTAGAACACATCAGTGAAAGTTTGAGGAAAATTGGACAATCGATGCAAAAGTTATGAATTTTTCAAATTTTTGTGTTGGAACCGCTGTATGAGGAGACTACTATAGCTTATGAGTCATATGCGTACAACAGTATAAAGAAAATGTAAAGAAAATGTAACATATTTTCACTTTTTTCGCATAATAAAAGAGCACTTGACTTGCCCTTTTCTAAAGGGCAGGGGAATAATATTACCCATAACATATGTCGGTAACGAGTCAAGGGAATGTGTACTTTTTTCAAAAGAAGAAATTTTGTGAAAATCTCTTTATATTTTCCTTATATTGTTGTATGCATGTGACATCTAAGTTTTTCATACACTGCAGTAGTCTTCTCATCCAGCGGTTACTGCACAAAAACTTCAAAAATTCATAATTTTTGAACGGATTGTCCGATTTTCCTCAAACTTTCAATGATGTGTTCTACTAATATTGCTACATTCTCTCAATCCTTATGTTTATGAAGGTGAACTTGTCCTTTAATCACATGTTTACACCAACAGAGAAAGCAGACAGACAGACACACACACCAACGCTGCACACCAGTTATGGCACTGGTCCGACGGTCTGGTACCAGTAAAACTCACTGTTGGACCAGTAACAGGAATGGACCAGTAAGAAATCGGAAAAAAACTGGGTATGAATGTACTGGTCCAACAGACAAGTCAGACAAGTAGAAAAAATGGGTTAGCGTTCAGCTCTGCATACACTCACTGTTTAGGAGCGATATCTGAATTGTAACTTTTCTGAAGGGCATCAAGTGATATAGTACAGTGCACTCTCGTTATAACTAAGATGGTTATAATGAAATTCTGGTTACAACAAAGTAAAAATTCAGGTCCCAACATTATCTGCTCTTTTTTAAAATTATTTATTTGTTCGGTCATGACAAAATTTTGATATCTTATAAAGAAGAAAACTGCTGGTCCCAAGGACTTTGTTAAAAGGAGAGTCGACTGTATTAAAATCAAAGAGTTCCCATCAAAATTGTTGACAAGGAGACAGACTTGTCATTGTACCAAACAATTGTTAAAACTGTTTAATGTAGTAACTATAAAGTCATATGGTCAAAGATCTTTTCAATATTCAATACCTCAACTTTGGAATCAGCCCTTAATGATATCAGAGAATGTTCATCATTAGATCAGTTCAAGTCTTTATTGAAGTCTCATTTGTTTGTAAAGTAACTGTTATTGTTCTGTAAATTGGGTAATGATGTGTTTTAGGTTGATATATATGTATTTTTCTTCTTTTGTTTTTGTGTGTTCTTACACATGTATCTGTCTTTTCTCATTTCTAAAAGCGCTTAGAGACTTGAATGTAATTTGCGCTCTATAAAAATGGTTTATTATTATTATTATTATTACCATTGGTTTGTGTTATTTGCCCTCTACCAGGAGACAGCACGCCAGTACAACATCACCGCCATGCCCACCTTCGTCTTCCTCAAGGGTGGTACTAAAGTTGATGAACTGAAAGGAGCTGACCCAGTAGGCCTGGAAGAAAAAATCAAGAGCCATTGTCAACAAGAAGCAGATGCTGGTGTGCCTGGATATGTATGTACTGGATCATTTTTTGTTTTGTTTTGTTTTGTGTGTGTGTGTGGTTTTTGTTTTAATTCTTTGTCATTGAAGTTCCATCACTGGTTGTTGATAGTAAGAGCTTGACGTAATAGGAAATGTGACCTTTGTTTAAAACCCATTGGGAAGCACTCTCAATACAATCAGTATTTATCTTTTTTTAAAGATGAACTTTCCCAGATGAAAGACAAAATGTGATACCCAATTAGACAATATCTTTTGTTCCACTCTGTTGTCTCACTGTGATAATTTTCTGATCTCTGAAGGCTTGGTGTGGGAAGCATCGAGGATTCCGCAGTCATTTTCCTTAGTAATAGAGTGTCAAAAATGTGTCATTAGTGATTCGGTTGCATTTCATTCAGTATATTTGCTATAGCAGTCTTAAATTGAAATCAGTGTGTTGTGATAAATGTAGTAAGATGTACAGTCAGAATTAAAGAGGATTTTAGAATGTGTGATCATTAGCCACAGGCTACACACAGAGAAGTCATTGTGACAGAGAGATTAGACTTGTCAAATCATAAACAAAACATGCATAATTGAAGAATGAGAATTAAGCTATCTTTTGACTGTTACTAATACTTGGGACTATTTTTTTTTTTGGTCAAATTTTCAGCAACGATCCAGTAGAGAGCAAGTGATGTGTGTTTCAGGAAGTAGAGGTGAAATAATGCACCTGGCTCATACCATTGCTTGCGCCACTGTCAATGTTTTTAATCATTGCATCAGTAACAGTGTAGCACTAAATCCTGTCAATCCCTCTGTAGCTAGGCATTGACCTGAAGAGCATTAAAGGGATGGTATATAGTATTGGTGGAGATGAGAATTGGGCTTATAACTTTCTTGCGAGATACCAAGAAACCACTTATGAAATAATACAGAGCATACCATTCTAAGAGGAATTCAAAGTTTATCAGATGAAAATGGGTCTTGGAGTAGCTGAGACATCCCAAAACAATGTAAATCAAAGCGATACTAATAAATGGTGGGCCCCCACCTTTTATTAGGATTGCTCTGTTTTGGATATCCCAGCCACTTCAACACCAATTTTCATCAAATAAACATTGAATCCCTCATGGAATTACGTGCTCTTCCATACCTTAATAGAGGTTTCTCATTATCTCACCAAATAATAGCGGAAACCTGACATTAGGTCTCAACAAAAACTATATGATCCCTTTAGCAGTGCTGCGATAGATTATTTGAATCTCTCCCTCTCTCTCTCTTTCTCTCTCTGGCTAGATTGACCTGAATAGCCTGATCGACAAGAGGCATTCGGAGTGTCTGAACCAAAGTGATGATCATGTCCTGGAGGGTTGCCTCAAAAAAGGGGAGGGGTACCTAGAGTCTGACTGTGATGAACAGGTAAGCTCTGAAGATGTACACATCTACTTGCTGTTGCTGTAGCACGTCTTCGTACAAGTTCCCTGGTACATCATCAGATGCTACTGTCTTTTTCTGAAATTATAACTTCTTAGTCACAGATCTTGATTTATTTGCTGTGTTGTATGTGTGACTTGTCTTTAATACTCAGCTTTTGAACTCTAAGATGAAGGAGAAGACAAAACAATGTGATGCTTAGCCACTGGAGCACACTTGGACAAGCTCATTCCTAGTTAAAGCATGTGATGTGTGTGATACAGCTTTGCACGCAAAGTAGATATTTTTCCAGAAGTCTGTGGATGATTGGATTTTTGTCATCCGATCCTTACATTGCATTGTCCAGGTTCTGCACATGATACATGTACTTAATACATTAGTATGTAAATGACAAGAGAAGTCACACATACAGCAAATCAATCTAAATCTGTGGTTAAGAAGCTATTATAATTCCCGCGATTTTTAAGATGGTAGCATTGTCTGACATGCTGGGGAACTTGTAGGAAGACGTGTTCCTACGATTTATAAAATTGCTTTTTCAGCGTTGTGGTCTGATCATTATGGTTTGACATAATAGGGATACTACGTCAAACACAATAAATTGGCATGTACATATTATTATTGCAGTTATAATGATGATGATGATGATGATATTGATTATTGTTATCACAACAACAACTACTTGTACATTATCATAATTATCTCTTTTATCAATTTCACTTTCATCATTACTGGGTTTGTATCATTTCAGCTCATGATCCTTCTGTCCTTCCAACAAAACGTCAAGCTGCACTCCCTGAGGCTCCTGGGCCCCAAGCTGAATGGGCCCAAGGAGATCAAGCTCTTCATTAACCTTCCCAACACCATGGGCTTTGACCAGGCTGAGAGGACAAGTGGCACCCAGGAGCTGACGTGAGTGTGAATAGAGATTTGAAGAGTTTGATTTCAAAATTGATTAAATGCCATTTTTAGCTCACCTGAGCCAAAGGCTCAAGTGAGCTATTGCGATCGCCCTTCGTCCGGCGTCCGTCGTCCGTCGTCCGTCGTCCGTCGTCCGTCGTGCGTCGTGCGTCGTGCGTAAACTTTTTACATTTTCATCTTCTTCTTGAAAACCCCAAGACCGATTTTCATCAAACTTGGCAGGTAGCATCCCTAGGGGGTTAGGAACTCAATTTGTTAAAATGGGCACCATGCCCCACCCAGGGGGCCCCCAGGGGGGCCCAAACCCAACAAAAATTAAGGAATCTGTAAAAATCTTCTTCTCTAGAACCAGAAGTGATAGAGCTAAGTTAATACTATGAGTTAGTACATTGATGACTGTAGTTTCAAGTTTGTTCATGGCAGAATCAGGGGTGCCCCCCTTGGGACCCAGGGGAGGGGGGTGGGGAAGGGTTCTAATGGGGCCTAAATTGTACATTTTCATCTTCTTCTTGAGAACCCCATGACCCATTTTCACCAAACTTGGCAGGTAGCATCCCTAGGGGGTTAGGAACTCAATTTGTTAAAATGGGCACCATGCCCCACCCAGGGGGCCCTCAGGGGGCCCAAGCCCCCCAAAATTAAGGATTCTGCAAAAATCTTCTTCTCTAGAACCAGAAGTGATAGTGCTTAGTTAATACTATGAGTTAGTACATTGATGACTGTAGTTTCAAGTTTGTTCATGGCAGAATCAGGGGTGCCCCCCATGGGACCCAGGGGAGGGGGTGAGGAGGGGTCCTAATGGGGCCTAAATTGTACATTTTTATCGTCTTCTTGAGAACCCCATGACCCATTTTCACCAAACTTGGCAGGTAGTATCCTAGGGGGTTAGGATCTCAATTTGTTTAAAATGGGCACCATGCTCCACCCAGGGGACCCCCAGGGGAGTCCCAAACCCCCCAAATGAAGGAATCTTTATAAATCTTCTCTAGAATCAGAAGTTATAGAGCTGAGATAATACTATGAGTGAGTACATTAATGACTGTAGTTTCAAGTTTGTTCATAGGAGATCCAGGGGTGCCCCTCTTGGGTAGGGGGGGGGGGGGGGGGGGGGTGGTTGGAAGGGTCCAAATGGGGGCCTGAATTGTACATTTTCATCTTCTTCCTGAAAACCTCATGCACATTTTAACCCGTTGAGGGTGGACTGATTTTGCTACAACACACATTTTCCATAGACACTTGCCCGAGTAAACTCGGGACTCATCCTCAACGGGTTAAAGTAAGTCCATCATCAGATATAGCAAGACTGAACCTTTCCAGTGATACCTCACCTATTACGTACGGAGGACTAGTCTTGAAGCTATAGTTTGAAATATCAATTGTTTCATTATTATTCCTTTGTTTTTCTAGCAGATATCTTGAATGAACAAGAATGGAGTTCACTCGTTTTGCAATTGAACTCTCCATTATTTGAAAAAGAAGAAAGTTAAGGAAGTGATCATATTACAAAATAACATGAAAGCTTGTTTTGTGTCTCAAGAGCTCATTTTGAAAAACTCATTTGAGAAAAAAAACGTGTGAATGTAGAGGGCCCGTTGTTCAGTGTTCCATGCTTCTTATGTTCCTAGTGTGTTATGCATTGCGTTCTCATCACAAATAAAAATTAAAAACAAAAAGACGGCAAACAAACAGACGTGATTAGGAATGCGTTCAAGTGACAAATCTGTCTTTCATTGTGAAAACATTGTGCCATGTTTTATGGTTATGAGCTTTAGGATGTAGAACAAAAAATCTTCATCTCTATTGCCTTGCAATATAGAATTAATTGTGTTTCATTTTTCCTTCTATACAGGATTACCGAAGAAGAATTGGCCGGAGAAATAATCCCACTTCGATTTGTGAAATTCCAGAACGTTTCAAATGTGACTGTAAGTGTTCTTTGCCAACAACAGCAACTGTAACAACAACAAATCAGCAATTTATGGCCATTTGAATTTCTGTATATACTGTTATCTTATGTGGCATCATACAGGAACTATTCATGCAATTTTTTGAATGAGTGACTGTGTTGACACCTTTAGAGAATTTGTTATGTTAGTTTTGTGCTAAAATGTCCCTGATGTTTCCTCCCAGGTTCTGCATAAAATCTAAAACAGATGTTTTGCCCTGACTTTTGTATGATGTATGCCAGTATGATGCTAGTGTGATTCTACTTACTCTGCTGTATAACAAAACAACTACAGTTCAATTGATATGTAAAGGGAATTTCATAAACTTCATGTTTCTAGGACATTCAAAGAACATGTTAACCCTAACTAGGGCCGGAGGGGGGGGGGGGGGGGGGGGGGGGGGGGAGCCTCCGAGGCCCCCCTCAACGTTTTCGTGCGATGTATCGCAATCGCAAAAAGCTATCGCCGCGACGTTTCATGACTTTTTTCTTTCGAGTCTCCCGCATCTTTTGACACCAAATTTGCGACGCCCAGGCGCGCGAATTCGAAGTTACGCATAAATATGTACATGCATGTCAGGCCAAAAATTGCTCAAAAACGTGAATTCGTGTACAATTTCAATGCAAACTGTGCTTACAGGCAAATTTCATAAAAGCATGATTATTTTGGTGTTTTATGGATTAAAATCAATGAATAACATATTTTCTTGTTCGGAAGCGATGTCGCGGACAAATTTCATCGAAAAAACAATGAAAAACATAAAGTCGAAAAAACAAAGAAATACATAAGAAATTCAAAAAACAATGAAATACTTAAGAATTTTTTCTAATATCACAATTTTTTTAAATTACATTTGCTAAGGACACTAAAAGAATACTTACACAAAAAATTTGCCTGTTTTGAGCTTTATTTTGTGATTTATACCAAATAGTCTGATTTCATGCATCATTATGCATAAATTAGCATAATTTAGCATAAATGATAATTTTTTTAAAATTTGACTTCAAGGTATTTTAGATTACATCATAGGCAACGTGTGTGCCAATTTTCGTCGCGATCGCGCGGACTCGGTCGACGCCGAGATCTGGAGGGGGGGGCCTGGGAGGCCCCCCCCCCCGGCTCCATCAACTACCTACATAGCCTCCGGCCCTAGTTAGGGTTAATATTTGCCATGACCTGTCTCAACAAGTCCAGTGTGTTCTTTACATGAAATAATCAGGATTTTGGAAATCGTATCTGTGATGACACCAGTGATAAATTACAATTACTTTCTTTGAGTTTGTGTTGTCAAATCAAAGGGGCATGCTTTTTCATGTGGCACTGCTGCAAATATGGTCATTTCTATGTACTTTGAACTTTGCTTGTTTTGCAGGTATTTGTCAAAAATAACCAGGGAGACGAGGAGACGACACGGATAGACTACTTAGGTTTCATTGGAGCACGAACCAACACGACAAACATGGGTGAATTTAAAAGGGTATGTACTTACTCTCTTATCTTGGACTTACAGTCTGACCTCTCCTATCTGGCCTCACTTTATCTGAATCTCTCAACCATCCAGATGCGATATCGGCGTGATTTTTTTATTTTCAATCTAATAATTACGGAGAAAGGGGGGATTTCAAACTCAAACAAAATTCCTACACAAAGTCACATGAATTACATATTATTCCCGACATAATCAACGTACATTCACATCTAATTTTCATCTAAATAACATGCATTCAGACATTCACTACCCCCCAAATCACAGCAAGAACATGGACAGAAAACTTATCATCAAATCAGGACATGGTACAGGTGATCATTCTTTGGCAGCTTCATGTATTAAACATCAAGCCTCACATATCCGGCCAAATCCCTTAAAGTCGGACGATCCTCACCCCTAATGGTACTTTATTTTGTAAACTCCCGAACGACCGAAGTTTGTGCATGCATTTGCGCAATGCCAGACTCAGTGCTATATCCATAAACGTGTGGGACAATGCTGCCACTGAGACATGTGTGTGTGTGTGTATGTGTACGCATCATACACAAACATTGTGACGGCGAGCTGCGGTGATTGGAGGAGAGAGGCCAGAAGACATGTGGCTCTTTTGGCCTCTCTTCATGCGCATGCGCACTGAGAGTGTGCGTCCATTCGGAAGCTCGCATGGCTCGGACAGCCATTTTGGGTCAGGTGATTTCGAGTCTCAGTGGTGTTTGCTGACCCATTGAGCCAGCACTAGCACTATTCTCATTCGGTGTCACGACATTTGATACAGAATGGGGGGAGGCAGCGTGTTGCGTTCGTCTCCGTCCCGCACAAACCACTCGCCACGATTGTAAGGCTTTTATATTAGGATGAGGGCCTTTCCTGACATGTCCAGATAGGAGAGGTCAGACTGTATCATGAATGCTAGACATTTGTAGTACTGTATATCTAACACTGTATGGTCACCTGATAGTACATCGTGAGGCAGTGACAATCAGAGTGCAAAAGGAAAAGTCAAAACAAACAAGCAACAAAACATCTTATTAGTAGACACAGAGTGTTTCAAATATTTATGAACAAGTTAGCCTTCAGTATTCTAACTTAAAAGCTGGCAGATCACTGACTTCCTGTAGGCTAGTTGGAGTAGAAAACACCAACCTGGACTCACTTTTAAAATTCTTGTTCTCTAAGTTTTGAATTTAATACATGAGGCAACAATTTTGTGAGTTAATTGTATATTGTACTTAACTATACATTTAGAGTGCTGTACATTTGAATGACTGTGTATTCCTCCTGCTCTTTTCTTCTGTACCAGTGTGGATATAATTGCCATATGCAGCCTATTATGAGACATTTGTGAGCAGCAAAAGTTGTGTCGGTATTATGGTATCGTAGGAAGTAACAGATCTCAAGATCACTTACAAGTTAGTTGTCTTGTAGAGAAAGTTATTTCCACCCCTTCTTAGATTACTGGGTAAACTCGCTTTAATAGCCAACAGCACTATTACTGCATTGTATCTACAGTGGACTCCCGTTATAATGAAGTCTTCCAGACCGGCAGTTTTCTTTCATTAAATCGAAATTTCATTATAACCAAACAAATATACAATGAAAAACATAGTGTGGATAATGTTGTGGCCTGAAACTTTACTTTGCTGTAACCGGAATTTCGTTATAAACGTGTTCGTTGTAACGGGAGTGCACTGTATCTATCCCCCCCCCCCCCCCCACAAAAAAAAAAAAAAAAAAATTGTTTTAATATCGTTTTGATTCATTGTTGCAGCAATCCAAAGTCATCATTTACTTCATCACCTTTTTACTTGTATAATTCTCCAACAGGTAGCAGGAAAGAAGGGGGAAAGCCATTGACCTCAAGGTGGATTCAGTCTGTGGACATGGCACACAACTGTACACTGGTTGTTCCATGCCTTTGCCATCGCTTTCTAAGTTCATTGCTGTGAACAAGGCGGCTCCCCATGGAAAAGGCATTATTTGGACAGTACTTTTGTACTTGTTCTGAATTTTGGCAATATTTATGATGACCAATTAGAAAGGTCTTGCTTGCAGAGACAAAATGAAACTCATAAAATTAGTCCTGTGGAAACGGTAAAGTTGAGAGTCTGTGGTGACTAACCTTAGACTTGTCTGATATTCTACCAATATGTATATATATTTTTTTTCAAAGTTTATCCCACACTTTACAACTTAGAGCAACTGAGGAATTGTGCTTTGTTAACTGTCATTGACAATCATACATGGCCTTTGTTAATGAGTGACACTGTAAATCATACAACCTTGAACAAGTTTAATCTTAAAAGAGTACGGTTAATTCTTGCTGCCATTAGTTAGGACCTACAAAACAAGAGCTAAACTCTATTGACACAGAGCTGCGGGACATTCAGGCATGCCCGTAATGGGCCAAGAGCAGTTCTGGTAGGTCATGAGGGGCATGGCTTCACATATCATTCTGGCATGATTTTCCCGCCAAAAGTGCTCAGCATAGACTTGTGTGTATCAGGAACATGTCTTGCACAGCTGTAGCTGTATATATCTTTCTTATTTCTGAGATATGTCATTTACACTTGTAGATGCATTCTCAGATTAAATATGTTGCAAATGTCTTGAGAGAATGGTGCCACAAAAACTAAACTTTCAAACCTCCTGCCAACAGTTAATTTTAACTGATTAATTTTAACTAATATATAGTCAGTGCAGTTTTGATGATGGAAACACTAGATGGTTTAAAATGGTATCTTATGAACATTGCAGTTTCACTATAGATTTGTCCATGCAATAGAATGAATATCTGTCCTGAGATTATGAATACTTGATTTGTGGTAGCATTAAGTGTGAAGGCTTTATTGGTGTAAGGGTATTGAGTCATTTCATTTCATCTTGGTTGCCTGGAAGAACATGTCCATGATCTTAGAACATAGCTTGCTCAAGGGTTATAGGTGAATCCGCTTTAAAGTTTGGGCCGGTCTATGATATTCTAGATGTCTGTCTTTATTTTGCATATCCCCTTTACATATTATCCGAAGCTTTTTCCTACAGTGTAATGGATGTAGTGATAAATTTCAAATTACCAGTATGTTATATAGAGTTGTTTGAAACGAAAACCAAAATTGCACCCAGTATGCTTTTGGAATGTTACTTCTCCTTCAATGGATGGTGAGTAAAGCCCAGAGTATGATGTTACAGGAGTTCATGTTTCTAGATTTTATTTGATAAAATACTTGCTATGTTGAATACAAAGCTTTTCTTTTTCTTTTTTATGCCTCCGCCACGAAGTGGTGCCGGAGGCATTATGTTTTCGGGTTGTCCGTCCGTCCTTCCGTCCGTCCGTAATGAATTTTGTGGACAGGGTAACTATCAAAACCTTTTGAGGTATCCTAATGAAACTTGGCATGTATGTGTATTAGGGGGTGAAGTTGTGCCTATCAACTTTTGGGTGCACATGCTCAAGGTCAAAGGTCAAAAGGTCAAGGTCAAATGCTTAAAATTTCACTATTTCCCCCATATCTGTGCGATGCCTGAAGATATTTTCTTGAAACTTAGTGTATACATGTATTACCCAATTAAGATTCTCTGGTGAAAGTTGGGGGTCATGAGGTCAAAAGGTCAAAAGGTCAAGTAAAATGTTAAAATTTCACTTTTTTCTCTGTATCTTGGAAATTGTTCAAGGTATCTTTATGGAACAAAGTATATATGCGTGTACTGACTGGCAGTGGTTATCGAGGGAATTTGGGGTTCATGGGGTCAAAGGTCAGGGGTCAAAGGTCAAGGGCAATACTTCAAAATTTTACTATTTTTCTTATATTTATGCTGTGCCAGCAGGATTATTTTTTTTAAAACTTGATGTATGCATGTATAACCCACTAGAGATTCTCTGGGATTTTTTTTTTTTTTTTGCCAAGAAGGTCAAAGGTCAAAAGGTCAAAGATCAAGTGAAAGTGCTGAACTTACTTCATTCTCCATATCTTGGAAGTGGCTCAAGTTATCTTTAAACTTAGTATATATTTATGTATGTTCTGCCTGACAGTGATTCTCTTATGAATCAAAGGCCAGATGAAAATGATAACAATTTACTGTTCAATACAGAAATTGCACTTTTTCTCCATACCTTGAAAATAACTCAAGTGCGTAAACTTATGAAAGGGTCCAAGTCGAAGTTAAAGTTCTTAAATTCCCAAATACATGCTCTCCTATTCATCCAATTAAACATAGGTCAAGGAAGGTGAACATTTGATACATTTGTGACAAACATGTCATTTTAATATTTTGCCAATTTTGTGAAAATGTAATCACACATTGTCCACATGTACTATGGACCTATTAGGAGAATCATGCATTATGGCGGAGGCATACCAGTCGCCATAGCGACATTTCTAGTTTTTTTCTAATTGTGTTCCGGCCAAGTGTGAAGGTCGTTTATGATCAAATGCAGCTGTGTGAAGAGACAAGGTCGTGTGTAGGGATACATTCCTCCCACATTATGAAATACACGTGTAAATCATCTCATATAATACCCTGATAAGATTAAACGGGAAACACGAAGGAGAGACTAATGCAGTTGATCTAATGACATGTGCTATTCATTGTCCTTTTAAGGAAAATGTTTTTCAGAAACTAAATCCCACCTTGTCGACACATAGTGAAGGTTTATTTAAGTCGTACTGTGGATGCATTTCTGTAGATATTGGAACAAGTGTGCATGTGTAAGGAAGAAGTCTAAGCATGACAATAAAAGCTATACATGTATTTACAACCCCCTTTCCAGGTCCTTTGACGATACACATTTACATATGTTAATATGAGTTTATATGATAGCATTTTGTGCAACTGTTAGTTAATTTATATAATGCTTCTAGGTTTGCCATGCCAAGTTTAACCCTTTTCCTCAGGCATTGAGGCAGTAAATTTTGATCCATTGTAATGAAGAGTGTTGTAGTGTATTTGTGTTGTGCTGTAAACTGTGTCTCGAAATTCCTTTTCCCACATAAACTCTTCAAAGAATTCTTTACACCAATTCAATACTACACTGTATTTATTAAAGACAAGGAGTATGGAGAAATCACATTTCACATGTGCAAAATTTCTCTGTAGGTACTGGTAAAGTGAGTTGGTCACACATTTAGCGATGAGCAAAGTAAGTTGGGATGAAATAATTGTGGGATATTCATTGTGCTTCAAGAGGGAATGATGTATCTAGAATTATCAAACACCTGCAACTGACTGACATGTGAGAGGTTTTTATGATTGAAGCATTCCCCAGAAGACGACCCTGCCCTAAACAATGTATCTTGTGTTTATCTTGTGGTACATGTACATCTTTGATGAGGAGAAATGAATAAAGTTGAGTAAAGCATACATATGGTAGTTGTCTTTTGTCCTTGACTATAATGTGCCATATGCCTTTGTGCAAAGTTCATCGATTCAGTCCTCTGTATTTACTGGTACAATGTACTTTACATGCACACATGCTTAATCAAGCCCATTTTGAAGAGCCTGTGACACTATTATGCACTTACTTTCATTGTACCTTTAGGCAGGGCTCGACACCAACGGTGGCCCAGTGGCCCGGGGCCACCAAAAGTGAAAGTCGGGCCACCATATTTCAGAAAAGGGCAAATTTGGTGGCCCACCTTGGGCCACCAAAATTTTTTGAAAAGTGTGTCAATAAATTCGTAACTTTTTGTGCCAGAAATGCATAAATGCATGCAGTGAGTGTGCGACTTATTTTTAAAAAATGGACTTTTATCAATGTTTTTTTTTTTTCGGGCCACCAAATTTTTCTCTTGGGCCACCAAAAATTTGAAATTGATGATTTTGGTGGCCCCATCGGGCCACCGAAAAATAAAGTTAGTGTCGAGCCCTGCTTTAGGCCACATGTCAATTCAATGCCTTAAGTTGTCACTGCCCAGATTTCAACCACATTGCCAGTACATTGTAGTAGAGCATTCTCTTTGTGTCTTCCGCTTCTACCAGAGCAAAAATATATGTACCTGTTAATTTATGCAAGGCAAGTAGCTCATGATTTCCCCAGATTGAAACAAGATATCATGTCGCTGCCTTTTTAATGTTGACTCAAGAGGAGATTTTCTAAAGGAGTGAAGAAGTGGACCAAGAATCTGGACTTTTTAGAATGTATTGACATACTACACTGTATTTTGTCCACTAGGGTGATGTCAACTTGTGCAATCTTCCTTCATACTCTACATACATTTTGTAGACATTATACATACCTACATACATGTATATGTATGTGTATGTATATATATATATGTGTATATATATATATATACTCCTAGATGGGTCATTTGGAAGACATTTCCATTTGTTTTATATGCAAATTTATTCATACATGTTCAATGGCAGTTTACGCAATGGAGACACGAAAATTGTCTCCTTAATTACCAGTTGTCTCCCTAATGAAGACACTTCCCCCCAATATGTCTCCCTAAGGTGCCAACTAGGGATATATATATATATATATATATATATATATATATATATATATATATATATATACACACACAGGTATATATATACAAATACGCAATGTAGGTTAAATACATATACATGTATGTCCCCCACCCCCCCCTAAAAAACCAAAACAAAACAACAACAAACAAACAAATAATAAATACATAAAATAGGGGGAACAGCTAGAGGAATAATAATTTCAAAGCTATGGACCCTTTTCTCTTTCCTTATATCCCACACACATACATACATACATACACACACACACACACACATACATATATACATTGTATGTTGTTTTGCATTCCTCCCCCACAGGCACATAAGAAAAATGAGGATTAAAAATAAAAGCGGATTAATGCTCTAATTATATGAAGCAATCAGGCACAATATGCTGAAGATGTCAAGAGTATACAAACTCAGCAATGAAAATTGGAAGTACAGGCATTGAATGGGAATGGATATTTATTTCATCTGATCACCAAGTGCTTTATGATCATGTGACATTCTCAACAAATCTACAACCACCAAATAAAACAATTTTCTCAAGGATTACACGTACAAATCATTCTGCATTAGAAAAACATCCCTCCACATGTGGTCACTCCTAATGCATGTATCACCATTTTGTGAAAACTTGTAAAATTTAAAACTTTCTCATCTCATGTCTGACTTGATGAAACGTCTACCATTTGTGTGTCTACTTTCACTCTATTTGTCAACGCCAAATTGAGTATGGCGTGGGAAGTGCACTCCAATGGAATCATGAATATGGGGGTGTCTATGGAAACTACATTCACTGAAAAGGGAACACATAGAAATTGGCCAAATTCTGTTATGGAGTTGTATTCAGAATTTGCTTTAATGCTGCAAAGATGTTGTGCCACTATGTGACATGTAATAACTTATCAAAAACTAACCAACCAACCAAACAAACAAACAAACAAACACAAAAATTCACAGGGTCCATATTGTCACACTTGTTTGCTGCGACCAAAAATAGATCGGAAAGCACACTATTTCCAAACACTTATGGTTGTCCTGGTTAAAAAAACAAACAAACCAAAAGCAACCACATCTCTGTTACAGTTGCAATTTAATAATATATACCATTGCATGGACATACTGGCAGCACAAATCGATGGCCACCACAGCAATAAGAACTCAGCATGTCCATGCCACATTTGGAACAGAAGAAATTTAACACTCGTGTTTCAGAGAGCATATACTGTACTCTGCGATGCAAATTTTCTCTGACAGCCAGAAAGTCCTCCTACAGTAGAATCTGTAGTCCAGATGCCAGCCCTGGGCCATGTTGCATAAAAGTTGCAATCAAACATAAGTCAAACAGTCAAATATAGTCTCTGAATACTCCTGATTGGCTGATACCTGACTTACATTTTGACTTATCTGACTTGCGCGACAGTGTATCTTTTCATGCAACAGGGCCTCCTTGTGAAACAAATTATTTTGCTTCTTTTTGTTGCTGTTGTCTACACTTTGGCCAGCTCTGTCTCTCTCCACCATGGTTTTTCAGCAACATCCAGAGAGTTTCCATATGTATCTCGGATGTCTGACCCGTAAAAGACACTGCACTGTCATCCCCGTGGAGAGTTTTGCAAGACTCGTCTACTCTCCACTGAAGCTATTTCAGTACATTAACTGCCCACAAGGGAAGAGCTCCTATACTATCCAGAAATCCAGCCCTGGATATCACAGCTCATTTTGTTTGTGGGTGAAATTGATTTCCACCAATGTTGTCAGTCTTTGCAGTGTCGAACTTGTAGTTTCTGCATCTGAGTCACTGGTCGTCAGGAAACATGAGAAGAACACCACAGTTTGACGGACTCAAGACAATTTGAAACTCATTTCTTTTCATCGGTGTAGTCCTTGAGAATGTTTTGGACGTGGTCGTTGAGTTTCTTAAACTTACGATGCACCTTCCTGTTGGGCTTTTTTCTCTGGGGAGCACTCTGGTTGAAGTAAAAAATATAACAAAAGAAAAATAAAAGAATCAGAAAAAGAGATGCATACAAACAAGGGGAAAAAAACCCCACAGCATTTTAAAATACCACATCATCAAATCTCCAGCCAATGAACTGACTAAAGGCTTTATAAAACATGAATTAGAAATGAAATGAGTATGTGACAGAGGTTAAGTCCCCCTTTCACATGTGAATGAGCATCTCACATGGCATGAGAAAAAACTAAGCAATGAAGGGAACTGATTCTACATATTATATCACTCCTGATATTGATACCAACAAACTAATGGTATGTCTTTGTCGAAAAATGGCTCATCAGCTCTTACATTACACACAGGAAAACTGCCATCAGGTAAATCAATTTCTTTTCTTTACCTATGCTGTCAACATATAGTTTTTACACTGATACTATATACACAGTGTGAAAGTTTGAACAAAAGCTGGCACAATTTATAATTCTATATCAAAATTCATACCACTGGTGTACCTGCACCTACATAGAAAAATACACAAAGAGAAATATTTCATACATTGAGGCTGCACAAAGCTGATGAAGAGATTTGTTCAAGAAGGGACAGGTCCTGGACTTACAAATTTCTTGGGCCCATGGTCCTGCATGGAGTTAATACCCTGCTTCTTCAGATAATCTTCAATCTTCTCTTCATCAAGGGAATCTACCGGTGTGCTATTCCACAGCTCCTTGAACTCTAAGTGAACACATAATAGAGAGGGAAAGAAGCAAGCACGCATCAAGACACTAGATACTGCTCTGTACACACACACACACACACACACACACACACACACACACTCACATACACATACTTGGTACTAATACACACATTAACACAGAGGAATGTCTAGCAAGACAATTCCATGGATTACAAATGTGGCTTTCTACATGCATGCTAAGTACATGGGTAACGGTTGCCATGGGTGTCTGGCAGCATTCTAATTTGTTCTGCAGCGGGTTAAAAAAGTGGTAGAGTGGTATAAGGCTGTACTTCTAAACCTGTTTTGATCAGAGGCCTATTTTGGCTCATATTTTTTTCAAGGCACAATTAGATAAAAAAAACAAATACTTTTGTATTCATTTTTTGGCCAACATTGTGGGCCACATGTTGAGAAGTGCAGGTATACAGTATGGGTTGAGGGTAATCAACTAAAAAAAAAAAAAAAAAAGGAACTTGCTCATATGACAAACAATGTGATACATGCACACACCTTTGTCATCCTCCACAGATCGTGCGATGACTAAGACTAAGAAATTCTACTTTAAAGTTACTTTTAAAGTTCCTTTATAGTCTATAATAAAACCAGAGGAGATATAACAATAGAAATCGGCATCCACTGACAGACATGTGTAATCTTCCCTCTCACCTTCATCAATTTGTAGCTTGAATGTCTTGTCATTGAAATACACAACCTTCTTCTTGTCAGGACGTGTTAGGATGATCAGGTGATCTGCCAGTTTCTGATATAAAACATGACAGAATGGAGAAAATTCTTATGAGTCACACGCAAGTTTGTCCCGTCAGAATGTGATTGAATGGAGCAAATTATTTCTTTATAGGGCCCCATTTTTTCTCTTCTCTTTTCCTATTTAAAACAAGAACAGAAAGTCATTGGAAATATCTACAAATCATCTTTTGCCATACATCAAACAAAAACAAACAAATAATGAAATATATATTTTTTAAACATACTTCCAATTTTCTTTACCCACATTCTTTTTTTTTTCTTATTTCAAAGGATATTTGTAACTAAAGCTTCAACCATGACTTTCAAGACATTTGTAAAACTTTCTCTCTAGTCATTCACGAGGTAATTATGGTTCGAATTACCTTCACGGCTTTTGAAAATTACTATTTGCTGCTGACTTTAGTGTGCTGAGATACATTCTCAATTTCTCTCAAGCTCACCACAGAATAAAAACAAGGCAAGTGCCAAATTGTGTCTCGCCCATTTGCGTACAAGAAATTAATATTTTTCTAACTCCAAGAAGTTCACTGACCTATGATCTTTCACCTTGTGGTGACCTTCAACTCCCCAAGGGACATTTACCATCCAAGTTTGGTCACAAACGGACAAAGGGATCAAAAGTTATGAGCCATAATTGAAACGCGCCATAAAAACTTAACAATGGGCCCTAAAGATTTGTTGACCCCTTTCTGTGACCTTTGACCTTGTGATGACCTTTAATTCCCCAAGGGACATCTACCGTCCAAGTTTGGTCACAAACGGACATAGGGATCAAAAGTTATGAGCCACAATCGAAACGCACCCTAAAAACTTAACATTGGGCCCTAAAAGTTTGTTGACCCTGTCTGTGACCTTTGACCTTGTGATGACCTTCACCTCCCCAAGGGACATCTACCATCTAAGTTTGGTCACAAACGGACAAAGGGATCAAAAGTTATGAGCCATACACAAAACGTGCCATAAAAACTTAACATTGGGCCCTAAAAGTTTGTTGACCCCTGTCTGTGACCTTTAAGCTTTAATATATGACCTCAAATGACCTTTGACCTTACCATGTCACCCCTGATGGCAACATAATATGCAGGTCCCCCAAGTGCATCTACAACCCAAGTTTGGTTGAAAAGGGAGCGATGGTTGCAAAGTTATCTATCATAGGGGAGTCTTGCAGGTAAACTTTAACATTGACCTGCAATAACCTTTGACCTTATCATGTGAGCTCCAATGGCACCATAACATAGATGTATTCCAAGTGCATCCATCACCCAAGTTTGATTGCCATTGTAGCAACATGTGCTGAGTTACGTGTGATAAGAGAGTCCTGCAAGTAAACTAGAACGTATGACCTCATACGACCTTTGACCTTATCATGTGACCTCTTACGGCACCATAACATGAAGGTACCCCCAGTGCATCCATCACCCAAGTTTGATTGCCATTGTAGCAACATGTGTCGAGTTACGTGTGATAAGAGAGTCTTGCAAGTAAACTTTAACGTATGACCTCAAATTAGACCTTTGACCTTATCCTGTGACCTCCAACGGCACCATAACATGAAGGTACCCCCAGTGATTCTATGACCCAAGTAAGGTTGTAATCCAAGCAACTTATGTGAAGTTATTTGTCAAAAGAGAGTCTTGCAGGTAAACTTTAACATAGAAAAGAGAGTCTTGCACATACTCTTTAATATATGACCTCAAATGCCCTTTGACATCATCACATGACCTCTGACAACACCATAACATGAAGATACCCCTAGTGCTTCTATCACCCAAGTGTGGCTGCCATTGCTGTAACAGTTGCCAAGTTATGCATCAAAAGAGAGTCTTGCAGGTAAACTTTAACATTTGTGACGGACGGACGCCATTTGGATCCCTTAGTCTCGCCTTCACCTCCGGTGGGCGAGACAAACAAGTGAAATTCATCTTATCCAGCAGAGCATGATAATGTGAATGTTAACAGTATATGGTCGACATAATCACACATCATTTCATTCTAGCCCTGGGGTCTGTTTTATGAAAGTCTTATGAGAGACTTGATCTCTATTAGGACGGACTTGGAGAGACTTCATGAAATGGATTATACTTCTCTTTGGAAGTCTCTCATAGCTACATATGAGCGACTTTAGCTATTTTGAGATTTATGTTTAGACTTTTATGTGATGACTTTATGAAACTGACCCCTGGTGGCAGTGAGTCAAAGTCTGGGACTACATTTCCTGATATGATGCCCCTGGAGACAATATAACTATTTCAGTCCTCACTGCATTAGTCACATGACTGCATCATGACTGATCACCGACCAGTATTTACATAGACCATTTGATGTAGGTAGATGTAGGTGTCTCACCTTGAGGCCAACCTGAGCATGCGGTAAGCTTTCCATGACGTCATCCATCATGATTCCCCCCAGACCCTGCTGGTCTCGCTTGTTGAGAAGGCGATGCAGGTCCTTTCTGCTCTTCAAGTTGTAAGCTGGCTGGAAGACATACTTGCCATCCTCAAATTTGATCTTAGGGTTGTTTGGCAGGGCCTGCATTGTGACATGAACATAAAACATTTTAAAAAAAGAGTCACTATGTCTGAGCTAAAATGAGCAAAGACCATCTTTCACTGGAGTTATGGCATGGGGTCGTGGTATGGGAAGAGGTCTCTATAATGTCGTGACCATGCTTATATGTTTCATATTTACCACAAAACTTGAATCACACTCTTGGCCAACAGTGCTAGAGCCATACTCATTGGATTGGCACAATCCAGGAAACTGTCAATTGATGTGTTCTGCACTGGTTTGGATTGTACACAAAAACAATATGTAAATTAATCAAAAGAGAAGAAAATAATTCATTGTCCACAATAAATAAATAAAAATACTCTGACTCTATTCAAAATTATGGTGCCATGTTTTATGGGTATGTTTCTACACAATTCAAATAAACCAGGGAGGTGGTCCCACCTCCCTGAATAAACAATCTAAATCCAGGACATGTACATATTGTAGATCATCCTCTTGCTCTAATCTTTTAATTCCCTCACCTTTTCTCCCGGGTCCAGGTGCCCAGCAATGGTATGCGAACAAAATACAATGGTCTTGAATTAGTGAAACAAAACCTCCTGCATTTTCCTCACATTTTTCATCACATCTCTTTTTCTGAAATTTCTTACATTATGATTCATAAGTTTGCATGCACTAATGCCTGCATATTGCCTCCGGAAAAAAAAAAGCTAGGAAATAAAGCATTTTCATGACATCTAATAGCTGGAATACCATATGAGCAATTTTAAGTGAAGGAAGGCTGCTTCTGGAATGGCCACAGAAACTCACCTCATTGACTAGCCAGGTCTTGATTGTTTGGCCAATGTCCAGCTGATTTGTCTCATCCATGATTTCATCAATGGTCAGTGGATACGAGTCACCTTGCTGATGCCTGGCCTGTGTGGTCAGAAAAATAATCTGGGTCACACTTCTACATAAGTTGCATCTTATTTTTCACTATTACGGTACACTAGTAGGTAAACTCCTCTACAGGATGTTTCATTTGGTGGTGAACACACATCAGGTCTGTATCATTTCAATTCCAAGTCATGCTGTCCATTTTGTTGCCAGCCCCTTTACAGAGTTTCTTTCTGATTGCAAAAGATTAAATTGTGACAAAAAAAAAAAAAAAACAAAAAAAAAAAACAAGGAAAAGTAGAAATTACGCGGTGCGTAACATATGTCCCCGCCGGAAGTAGCATTTTGTAACAAAATGTGCAATATAGGTAAAAAATCAAGGTCAAAGGTCAAAGAAGTCAAAGGTCAAAATTCTGTGTAGAAGTTTTGAAGCCCTCACCTAGTGCCATCACATAAAGCAAATGGAATCGAAATTGGGTTAGAAATGGCGAAGGAGTAGCATTTTGTAGCCAATGTACAATATAGGTCAAAAATCAAGGTCAAAGGTCAAAGAAGACAAAGGTCAAAATTCTGTGTAGAAGTTTTGAAGCCCTCACCTAGTGCTATCACATAAAGCAAACGGAATCGAAATCGGGTTAGAAATGGCGAAGGAGTAGCATTCTGTAGCAAAATGCACAATATAGGTCAAAAATCAAGGTCAAAGGTCAAAGAAGTCAAAGGTCAAAATTCTGTGTAGAAGTTTTGAAGCCCTCAACTAGTGCCATCATATAAAGCAAACGGAATCGAAATCGCGTTAAAAATGGCGAAGGAGTAGCATTTCGTAGCAAAATGTACAATATAGGTCAAAAATCAAGGTCAAAGGTCAAAGAAGTCAAAGGTCAAAATTCTGTGTAGAACTTTTGAAGCCCTCACCTAGTGCCATCACATAAAGCAAACGGAATCGAAATCGGGTTAGAAATGGCGAAGGAGTAGCATTTTGTAGCAAAATGTACAATATAGGTCAAAAAATCAAGGTCAAAGGTCAAAGAAGTCAAAGGTCAAAATTCTGTGTAGAAGTTTTGAAGCCCTCACCTAGTGCCATCACATAAAGCAAACGGAATCGAAATCGGGTTAGAAATGGCGAAGGAGTAGCATTTTGTAGCAAAATGTACAATATAGGTCAAAGGTCAAGGTCAAAGGTCACGACTGAAATTCTGTGTAGAAGTTTCAAAGCTCCCATGTAGTGCTATCATATAAAGCAAACAGAATCAAAATTGGCTCATAAATGACAGAGAAGTAGCAAATTGAAGATTTTGATCACACACGGACAGACACACGGACACACGGACGGACGGACGGACACACGGACGGACGGACACACGGACACACACACGTACGGAGCCCGTTTCATAGTCCCCTGCTCGAACTCGTTCGGCGGGGACAAAAATTACTGAGGACTCTCTGAACTCCCATACACTTTTGAGGTCTATGGCCAAAATGTACAAGTCTGTGGTCACAATGGGAGGCTAATGCATGACACATGGAAGCACTAGACACATCACTACTATAACACATGACATCAATTAGGTTATAACATTGAAATATTGTTTGCTCTTCCTTCCCATACGTGTTGTCACACATTCTCTGCTGCTAACTACTCAAACATCATTAGCATTATGTGAAAGAAAACTTACCCTCTTACATAATCTATATAAATGAATGTATGCAATAGCTGTAGAAAAAGTCTGTGTCTATATGGTAATCAAACCTGCATTCTTAAGAAAATAAAGACTAGTCTGGCCATTTTTTATGTTTCATAAACTGGTAAAGAATCGGTGCTTACCTTCATAAAATTGACAATCTTGGCTAGCACGCCAAAGCGGTACTTGGAGCTCCCAGACTGGAATCTATAGTTGGTGCTGTTCAAGCTTGTGCCTGTGTTTGTTCAACATGGAGATAAAGATATAAAGCACAGAAAGATATAGAGAGGCCGGGGTGACTGAAGCGTGGTGAATGTCAGGACTCATATATTCCTGTATTATGTATATATACATCTTTTTGTTTTGTTTTTGTCCAAAGAGTTGAAGTTAATTTCTGTTTACTGATGTTTGATGAATTGTCAAGAATTGCATTTTTACCTTCATAAAATTCAATACCAACTAAAAACTCAAACATTGCCTAGAGTTTCCAATAAGACAATGGTGCCTAAAAGTAACTGAAAAAAGGAGATATTAGTACGCTTCCAACTTACACACTCTGATGTTATTCAGTCCACAGAAATATACTAAAAGACATCAGCTTTGAGATGCTGGACTACTGACATAGACTATGGATCTCCAACCTGAAGTATGATGTGTAATATTGGAATAAAGTAAAGTAAGCTTCCATAATGATTGTCTCTGCCTATATGTGAACAATGATTGTATTACAAGCTAAATGTGTCGTTCACTTGCTATATCATGATACAGTACCTTTAGCATGCACTGCTGACCCCTAAACATGTTACCATTGTTACATACACACAGCACTCCCTTTCATTTACATCTATGCATGCAAAGCCCTTGCTTGTATTGGTTCTTGTTTGTATGTGTGTCATAACTCAAAGGGCTGCTGAAAAACAAGGACAACTTCAAATACAGATTAGATCTACCTTGGCTTGAAAAGCTCAGCTGAGGTTTACTCTTTTTCTTGGGTGGTTCAGATGAGCTGGATGCCTTATTAGTGGGTCTTTTCTTCTCAATGGTAGGCTGAGCAATTGCCCTTCTCATGAACGCCTCCCTCTCTCTCATCAGTGCTGGATCCATCTTCTTGGAGAGCTACCATCAAAATAAAGGAAAATTTCATAATCTCAGTAAGCTATAGCCTATAGGCCTACAGATCCCCACTGAGGAAAGTGCATAATCATGTTTAGGCATGGCATGGGTGATACGACTGCTTATTTGCGAGCAAATGTGACTCTGAAGTGATCTCATCATCTCACGGCATATAAAAATGCTATATGAGCTTGTAGAAATATGTTGAAACATCTACATGCATACACTGCTTTAGTTCATGCAGCCCAAACTGCGACCAGCCTAAACGCAAAGCATTTGGGCTGCGTATATTAGGATTTTGTGTCTCTTACTTGGTGGTATGGGACATATAGCTGTAAAATTTAACTTTAAAACTGGATTTTTTTACAATTTGAATACGTACAAATGTAGTTCAATCATTAATATCTCAAGGCTTGTTAAATCTGGGTATTCCAAAATTCCCTTTTCATCAAAATTGATGATTTTCTTGATTTGGTCAAGCGAAAGCTTATGACAACTGATGAACTTGAAGGATCTGGATACTGTGCGCCTGCGTTAGGCATTCATTGTTTACATACACAGTACATCGTATCTAGATGTATAATGTATATTGGTGGAATGTCTCCCACCATACGTCATCCCATACTACTAATATGAACAATTATAGATATCTATGAAGCGTAGCACACTAACAATTTACTGAAAATGAATGGCAGAAAGGAGATGAACACAAAGAAAAATGTCTTTTCAAGACCATGAGCATGATGAGGACTAGCCTTTTGTCACGGCCCTCTCGCTGTAACAGGCGCGCGATGACACATGAACCCTACTGAATAGTCATTATTAACAGGTTCCCGTTGATCAAAATAACTGCGCACTCCCCATATCCTTCGTCTCTGCATTGTCCGGCCTGTTTGCATGCATCACTGACCACCAGTGGCGGTCTGTGGCATGCATTCGCTGTATGCAAATCAGGCTCGAGCAGACAGACACGCAGATTGGTCGATCTTTGCTCCCGAAATCGGGAGCAAAAGTAGGTAATTCAAAGGGCTAACGAAAGGATGCTAAGCAGATCTCAAAAGGCCCTCGTGGAACCCCACTCGGCAGGGCTCTCTTTACCATACAGTCGGAGGGCCTTGACAAAAGGCTAGATGAGGACGGTCTGCAAGCAGTAGAAATGGGAAAATTCCACATCAGGTATAGAAGTTAGATTTTTTTTAAAAAGAATCATAGATGCAGTAAATAACTACTAGTAGTAGATATACCAGCCTACTGCTGGTGATATAGGGCACTTTTAGAGGTTCCTGAATTCATGATTTTGTTCTCATTATACAGAGTCAAAGAAAGCAGACTGGAAAATCTTGATATCGGCCCTACCACAGTGCGCATGCATCCATGTGTTGGCAAGTAAGGTTAGTTTAGGGTTAGGGTTAGGTTTAGTAGGGTTGAATTTATGGTTAAATTAGTCGAGGGACATTAGGAAGTCCTTCCAATAATAAAAGGGGGAAAGAAAAGAAAGAAGAGCTCTGGAAAAATTAAAGAAGGAAAGATGAAAGATGCTATGATGCGGAAATCTGCCCCACCACTGTATTATTCATGCGTATATGCCGTTTGGTGGGGTCGCATTCACAAGTACTATACTGTGGAAGAAAGCCCCACCACTGTGCTTATGTACCGCTAAATGTCACTCAGAGGGGCTGAATAAGCCAGTTCGGGGTTCCAGTTTGAGCACGAGTAGAAAAAGGTCATTTGTACCGAGAGACAGGTTGGTTTTTAATTTCACTTAGATTTTAAATAAGCATCTGTAATGCTATGATAATTCATGGAATCCTTATAAATGGTGCCTGCCAGTACATCCAACTGACAGCAAGCCTGCTATTTGGCAGGGTTAACAGAAAAAGTTTGTTAATGTATTCAAAACAGCACAATGAAATCGATGCTTCCCAAAGTGTTGATTGACTAGAAACCATTCTGGTCACTTCATCTACACAGGTTTATTCTAAAGAACTTTGTTAGAATACAAGTTCCATAAATTGCTATGTTGGGCAAGCTGCTAGATTATGTCACTTTGAATTGAGTGAAGTGCCTAACCAACTGAGAGAAACGAAAGGTCATTTGTACCCATGTGCACATGAGCTATCTCCGAACTGGCTTATTCACGAGTATAACAGGAAAGCCACTGTAGTATTAGTACAGACAGGCAGTTGTGGTGGGGCCTATTTCACGAGTAAGCCGCAGGGTTGCAGGTTGTTTACTCAGGGTGCTCCCACTTCCACAGTAGTAGTAGTAGGAGAGTGGATCGTATCGCCGCACACTTTTATTTGGTGGCTGTGAAGTCCGTAGGTCTACTCAGAGGATGAAATTTCAAGCAAGAATAACACTGGTTATTCAAAAAGTCCTGAAAATTACAAATTTTGCAAAACCATGTGAATTGTTTGCTCTAATTTTTAAAAAATAGACTTCATGTCAACCCATTTACAAAAATTT
Organism: Diadema antillarum; assembly: GCF_040938485.1. Lineage (NCBI taxonomy): Eukaryota > Metazoa > Echinodermata > Echinoidea > Diadematoida > Diadematidae > Diadema > Diadema antillarum. The sequence goes on along the minus strand of NW_027271356.1, from coordinate 654,509 downwards.
ATCTTTAACTTTTTAAGCGCAGTGCAAAATCGCATTTTAATTCCGGACACGATTTTCATAATCAAATTATTGATGTCTTTTTACATCTTATTCATGCACCAGAATCGCAATTCCTTATCATGACATCCAAGATTCAACAAACACATTTGTACTGAGCGGACGATGAAGAGAAAATTGGCAAATAAGGCTCAAATTTTGTATTGTTTACCAAAAGGTCCAACATAATCATTTCAAACAATTTACGTCATAAAATCTTGTGATAAATCAACATCTTCTTCTAAACATGAGGTAAAATGTGAATTTCTTGGTGTTTCTAGTGTCTACATTATACTTATATGTGTCATATTTTTGCGATTTCAGCCCATACAATGGCAAATGCTCTGTCACAAGTCTAGTCACTGTCAGGCTATGATTAACTAGTCCTGCACATATTGAAATTATGCGGAGATATGTGTGTTCGCAATTACCATACTGTACAGTAAATACCATAATCTGCAGACGTACTGCAGCTGCATGTCATATAACTGCGACCAGCAGCCCCAACGTACAATGTACAGAGCGGCGGGTCTCCGGGGCTACATGTCATACAACTAACGTTAAGGCTAAAGTTAATACAACAGAGTAGAGTGCCCTGCCCCTGCAGCCCTCACTGGCCTTGCCTTGATCAATGAATTATCATTCATATCGCCGTCTTTACACATGCAGCATACTGTGACATTCACCGACATCTACATGAAAAACCTACGTGCATACGCGGCTATGAATGCAAAGCAAAGCCCTGTTTACTCGGCCCGAGGCCCCAAGCCAGTAGGCCGGGCAGCGTGGGTACTGGATGGGTCCCAGCCGGAACGTCTGGGGTGGTATTCTGTAAGGATCCTAGGACAGCTCTCGCTCCTAAATACGCGATTGGTATTCTGTAACACCGCGCGTAGGAGGAGAAATAGGATAGTGACGTCAGGGATCCTTATTTCTCTCCCAGTTTAGGATAGGGGCGTAACTTGATATGTTAATTAGATGTAATTAGATGTTAATGAGATCTTAAGATAAGTGGTATTCTGTAAGCACAAGTAGGATCAAGTTTAGGAGCAAAAATAAGGATAGCCTCTAGGCAATCTTTCTCTGGTGATTATGCCGGGCTATTGCGTATATAGGCCTACTGACGACCCACTGTCTCTTATTTTGTATGTTCATGAACAAGAAAATAGATACATGAATCGTATAACAGAGTTATCTGTCCCTTTCATACTGAGGATTCTAAAACTGCAGTCTATTAAGTTCGAAACAGTTGTATTCTTTATCTAGCTGGTATGTGTTTATTTGTTTGTTGTTCGCCATTTTCAATTCAATTCACACTTCATTTTATTCGGCACAAAATAAATAAAAAGTACATTATGTACACAATAACAACAAAAGCTATTATTATAATTATAATTAATATTGTAATAATGATAATAATTATTATCATTATTAATATTATCATTGTTATTATTATTATCATTATTATTGTTATTATTATTATTATTACTATTATTATTATTATCATTATTGTCATTATTGTTGTTATCATTATTATTATGCTCAACGTCTGCCCGAACGTCATGCGGACGCGGTGCAAGTAGCCTACCTTCGCCGCCCACATTACGTGACCCTCGAAGTCGTTGCTATGAAGATCTAGTAACCAAAGAAAAAGAAACGTACGCAGTGTGCTTCTAGGTCGCGTGAAGAATAAAGCAGGGCCGACTGAACGTTTTTAAAAGCGTGGGGGCCTACTTCCGGGTTTCATGAGCTAACAAGAAAAAAAAATAAAAAAAGGTCCTCAGCTCCTCTCACCCTTTCCATTTCTGGGTTTCTTCAGCTGACAAGCGAATAAAAAAAAAAGTCTACATTGGAAAAACATAACCTTACCGCGCTCCGCACACTTCAAGATCTCTATCTATTTCTATTTAGTGCCACTTACGTACTTCCGGGTTAAAAAAAATTGTGGGGGCCCAAAGTGATGACACCTTATGTATTTCTTTGTGTTCCGCCGGCCATGTAAAGTATTAGTAACGCAACGATCCATACGCTCACATTATTGTTAAGACGTACGTATAGTGTGTGACGCAACCCGGTGACCTAACAGTCCATGTGCATGGATTAACATTTTTTTTTTCCAAAATGTAGTGAACTTACGTGTTTATACGGTTACAGCTCGTTATTCCGAAGGTTCGTTATTCCGAATGCTCCAGTCCGAAGATTCGTTATTCCGAAGGTTCGTTATTCCAAATTTCATTTTCGAATTAACAAATCTTCAGAATAACGAACCTTCGAAATAACGCCACAAATATTCGGATTAACGAACCCTTTTTCATTTTCGGATTAACGAACCTCTAGGTATGGAGAATTTGTGTGTTTCGGATTAACGAACCTTCGGAATAGCGAACAGCACCCGTATACAAGGATATCATGGAGCTATAGTAGCTCCATGTTTATATCTTTGTTTAATCTATCAGTAATCTCCTTTATTTATTCTGTTTATTTATTCTGTTATCATTGCCCTGCATGTTAGTCTATACTACCATAAAGATAGGGAAGAGCTAGCGGGGTGAATTAAGAGGGACAAAAATTGTGATTTGATGAAGTTTCTCGAATAACTTTCTAATATCTAGAATGGCCGGGCACACGTGTATCGGACCAAAAGACTTTTGATGCTAGCCATATAACGGGTTGCTACGCTTTATTCGTATAAGTCTCATATTTGTGTTATCATTGTTTTTTTTTTTTCCTGGGAGAAGTGGAACATTGGTTTGGTTTAAGTGGGACAAACAGTAGGTCCTAACTATAAGCAAGACATTATTATTACAAGCATATCGATCATATTTATAGAATAATGTGAGCGCATGTGTGTGTGTGTCTGTGAGTGCATCTATTATTATCATTATTATTATTTATATTTATTTAAGAAAATCTTATATATTTTATAATAACTTTGAATTAAGGGCGAAGTTTGGCATGCAGTGATGATATCCCAGTTTACCCCAACATCCTCCAAAAGTTCAAAATTTGAGCTAATTTCTGCAAAAACTTTAAATGCTAATTAATGGAACTCGTAAGGTCACATCTATTATGGTGGGCTAAGTGCGTGCTAAAGCTTTGATAATCAAAATTGTATTCTTAACTGTAAAATTAGACTGACAATACATTTTAACTCCTCGCACAGTAAGAGCTGCGTGAAGCGCATGTTTGAGCAATGTAGATCTTGGGCGCGCATTGCGTAAAATTAGCCAGATGATTGGCTTATAGATACTGCGCCGGGCGTGTCCTGTCTTTCCTCATTAATATTCATTATTCATAAATGACTGTCCTAGGATAGGCTTAGGACAGGCTTACAGAATACCGATTTTGCCTGTCCTAAGGGTATCCTATTTTCTGTCCTACGCGCGCTCCTAGGATCGAAATAAGGATCGCGCTTACAGAATACCACCCCTAGTCTGCCAGCGGGCTAAGGGCCGCGCCCGCGGGCCGGAGGAACACTACACTGCACAGACAGACAACACTGCACACAATCATAATCACACTGCATTGCCATTGCCACTGCACTAACATTACTAAGAGCACTGCGCTTGTAATGTATTATGTTTATGACTCGACCCCATTACTCGCATTATAAAAACTGAAGAATAGCTTACCTCCATAATAGTCTGCTTGTCTACTGAAACTTTGCTCGAAAGATCGAGGATGTCCGCCTCACTGACGCCGTCAAAGAACCACAGGATCTTCGTGCCCCCAGCTCTATAAATTTAGCATTCACCACAGCAGCACGGATATCGCAGAGTACAGAGTTGATACGAGTGATCAAGGATATTTCGTTTTCCCCCATTTCCCCCGATTTGCGCCCTCATCGGCGGTAGCGCGAGTCCCCATAACACTGCGGCGACCACTGCCCGTTGCATAAAACTCCAACCGGATTTTTTTCCGGTTGAAATCACAAAATTCCGGTTGGAAGCTCCCAACCAGAGTTTTTATGCAACGGATTTTACATTCTTAGATTAGCAACCTTAAAAAATTCAGGTTGGGCAAATCCCAACCTGAATTTACTAAGGTTCCGAAAAAAGTTTTATGCAATGGGACCTGATATGCAGTACTGTACTAGAACATTAATTGTATTAGGTCCCCCCCCCCATTTTTTTTAATAGGGAGCTTTAGATTTTGACGCGCGGACGTTTGAGCCGACGCTTGCGCTGGACGTTCTCCTCTCCCTGCGTCGTGTGGAAAAGTAGCTTTAGATTACGCTGGGACGCAACGTATAAAAAATAAAATCGCGCCCCCATATGATCAGTGCATGAAAAAGCTCTCTACGTCGCAAACTGTGCGGACGTGAAAATAGCCCAGTACGCGTAGTAAACAACTCAGGCGACGCAAGCTAAAAATAGATTGACTTTAGCGCGCTACTGCGCAAGCTCAGATCATGTTTTTTTCCTTTGAACGTCCGCGCGTCTAAAATCTAAAGCTCCCTATTCATTGGGGGGGGGGGGGGGGGGGGGGGGGTAGTGTGTAGTAAAATAGTATATTTCGTGACGTCATGTATGGTCGACGATACATGTTCTAGTATAAAGAACACATAAGGAGAATTCAACATATGTGTACAGGATGTACAGTATTTTCATTTTTCTAGAATAGCATATTGAGAGAGAGCTTGACTTACTTCTTTCATGCAGAGCAGGAAGTCATATCAAGAGGGAATGTGTACTTTTCATAAGAAATGAAATTTAGTGGAATTCTCTCTTTTGGTCATTGTCCATGTGTGACGTCATGAACTGTTGCAGTCTATCCCCCACCCCCCCCCCCCCACACACACACACAACACGCACATGAAGGATCATTTCAGCAATCTGGTGCACACTTAAAGGACAAGTTCACCTTCATAAACATAAGGATTGAGAGAATGTAGCAATATTAGTAGAACACATCAGTGAAAGTTTGAGGAAAATCAGACAATCCGTTCAAAAGTTATGAATTATTGAAGTTTTTGTGCAGTAACCGCTGGATGAGAAGACTACTGCAGTGTATGAATAACTTAGATGTCACATGCGTACAACAATATAAGGAAAATATAAAGAGAATTTCACAAAATTCCATCTTTTGAAAAAAATACACATTCCCCTGACTCGTTACTGACAAATGTTATGGGTAATATTATTCCCCCTGCCTTTAGAAAGAGGCAAGTCAAGAGCTCCTTTATTATGCGAGAAAAGTGAAAATAGGTTGAATTTTCTTTTACATTTTCTTTATACTGTTGTACGCATATGACTCACAAGCTGTAGTAGTCTCCTCATCCAGCGGTTCCAACACAAAAATTTAAAAAATTCATAACTTTTGCATCGATTGTCCAATTTTCGTCAAACTTTCACTGATGTGTTTTACTATTATTGTTGCATTCTCTCAATCCTTATGTTTATGAAGGTGAACTTGTCCTTAATAAGTGTGTACATTGTATATATGTGGATGAAGTCAATAGATCAGGTGGAGCATGTGGGAGAGAGTACAAAGTATTCCCCTCCTTCATGAGGATTTTGCAAATGCAGTGAAATTCAACAACCTTATGTAAAATTTTTGGAAGAATATCTCAAAAATCATACAAGAAAAAAGTATTTACAAAAAATTAGTATCCAGCTATGTATAGGGATAATGTCAATGGCTAAATCATTGTTCAGGTATCTGTCACCTCTTTTGCGTATGTCTTTCACAGTGTACTGCACCAAGTCTATTGAGATGAATAGTGCTCAATGGCAATGACAAAACAAAAGTGGAGTGGTGACAGGTATCATAATCATGGTAATGCCATGTGTTACACTATATAGGATAACAGGACATGAATTTGTCATCCACTGATCAAATTACAATGTAGTTAAAAACCTTACATCCCATTACAGAGAAAAAGGATGCTTCAAAACTTGGGAGGGGGGGGGGGGGGCAACTACTGCCCCATACAAGACAAAGACAACACATCACAAAAATGAACCTCAAAGAACTTTATTGCAATAATAGAATAACTTTTTTTTTTTTTACAAAACACAATGACTATTATTTACATGAGAGTATAAAAAGAATGGAAACCTGGCAAAAGAGGAAAACGGTAACAACTTGGCGCATACTGTATTGGGAGCCGTAGAACATTTTACAGTTGGGGGGGGGGGCCCTCTGGCATGAGGGGGCGGTGTTTGTGGTTAGTTGGTCAAAGGTCAATGCTCGCTTCCCTCTCATTTCACGGGAACAATGTAGAGAAGTTGACATCTTTCTGTTTTTTTTGATTTCTTTGTTTTTTGTCTGTTTTCTTATCACAGCCACCCCCCCCCCCTTTCTCAGTGGCTCCTACTCATGAAATGTATACAATACATGAAAAGTAGAGCTACATTCAACAAAGTGTCAATCTTAATAAACTGCACATCAGTCAAAACTTGTGACAGGACATAAAAATCTCACCTTTTGCAAATGTTTGACTGATTAAGAGCAGAGGAAATCCAGTTTTTTTGCTGTACAGAATATTTTTGTTATGACCATTATGACACGATACTATGACATACATGTTCTTGTCCTCTCATGAATTTTTAATGAATTTGCAACAGTGCCTTGAAAATCTCCCATATTAAAGAAAATACAAAGTATGGGGTACATTGTACATGTATCTATAACAATTGCACATGTACAATGCACCGATATGCCAACAACATGATTATAAACACATCCCAGGAAATGAGCTTCAAAGCATCTCTATACAAGAGTGGGACTTTCCACATGAACATTTCTTGTATGTCAGTTGTTTATTACTATTTTTTTTTTGTTTTGTTTTTATGCAAATGAGATTACAATGTACTTACTCTGGCAGACATTACAAGAAAGCCCCCACTTTTTTTGCATAGTGTACATAGGAATACATAGGGTCTAACCACTTTGGGTCCCGCCCTTTTTTTTTTCACTCCAGAAGAGGCACCAGAAAAATGTAGTTCACCATTAATTTTTGGTTTTTGCTTGTCAGCTGATTAACCTGGGAAGTTGTACCAAAATTTCAGAAAATTGCACTGAAGGCCTTTTCTTTTTTCTTTTTCTTTTTGCTTGTCAGCTGCAGAAACCCGGAAGTCGCATCAAAAAATTGCGCGGAAGGCCCTTTGTTTTTTTGTCAGCTGATGAAACCTGGAAGTGGCATTAGAAATATAGACTGGGCTCCCCACTTTTACAAACGTGGCACCAGCCCTGAACATTGCCTGGTTTTGACTCATAGACAGCACGATGGTAGCATTTGTTATACACATATCAACATCATCTGCGAATGAACATATGGTACCTCTTAAAAACAATTTTGATGTGCATATCCTAAAGCATCATACTGTTTCCTTGAATGATTTGTCTCCATCATTTGGCTTAATGGTTCCATCAACAATAATCTGAATGGAAAGAGATTATATACACTGAAAACAATTTTTTTCCCTCTCTCTCTCTTAGGTCCCAGTCCAACTGTTGTTGGGAATTCCAGAGTCACAAATTTCTCATTTGACAGGTACCAATAAATGCTACTTTTTTTTTCCTTTCTCCATTTTTTTTTTTTTTGGGGGGGGGGGTGGGGGGGGGGGGGGAATGGGTGGGGGAAAAGAATATTTGGCAAGTATTCTGTCACACCTATAGACCTCATTAGTACTACTACAATGTATCAGCCATCCAAGGCATAACATGATAACACAATTCTCCAGCTTCACTCTGCTGCCTCCTTTTTTCCAATTATAACAGCTGCATCAACACACAAAAAAAAGAATACAGAAAACAAAGAAGCAGTCTGGTCTTGCTTTTGCTATCATTGCTGTTTTTTGTGTTGACGTTGTCTTTTGTGGTTGTTTTTGCTCCACCAGACAAAATATACCTCCATGCAAAATGAAAGGTCAGACTGTGTCCACCAACTGTCTCTTCTCTGATTGTTAGCAAAAGACCTCAGAGTAATACTGCCTCTGCGTGTCGTTGAGCCGCCAACCGCCTGCTCTTAGCTCCACTAGCTCCAAGAGGAGGAGGCGAGAGAAGTGGGAGGTCTGGGATCCCAGGAGTTTCTCCTTGATCACTTTGAGGAGCACCTCCATCTGAATCTGCTTGAGGCCATCCAGGATGGAGCCAAGCTCCTTCAGCTGACATCATTGATATGAAAAATTACAAAAGGACAAACATTATGGCTTCTTTCTATGACTACTACAGTGGACTCCCGTTATAACGAAGTCCTCAGGACTGGCAGTCTTCTTTCGTTATATCAAAATTTAGTTATAACCGAACAAATAAACAATAAGAATACACAGTGTGGGTAATGTTGCGGCCTGAATTTTTATTTCATTGTAACCGGAATTTCATTATAACCGTGTTCGTTATAATGGGAGTGCACTGTAACAGCAATGTGATGTCAATATCAAACACAAACACGTGGTTTATCAAAATATGGAATTTGTATCTTGTCATGAAAGATGTTGTAAATGTGAATTCACATGGAAAGGGGAAATAAACGAAAATAATTTGATGTCAGTGTGAAGAAAACATCTAAAACAAATTGTTCATGACATGTACAAATTGTAATCAAATATGAAAAGGAATCAAATGGGGTCTGAGCTGTTGATCCTAGCAGAATTTTAGTCAGAGGCAAAATGACCAATACACAGTTTAAATAAAAAAAGAATACAATGAATGACAATTTACAATATTCAAGGTTAATCATTTTCAATTCAGTCACCATGTACTGTATATCAAATAAGAAAAACATATATTTGTGCACATATATGTATAAGGAACCTACAATCTTGGGGTAGGCACCAACTTAGGCAGACTACTTCTTCCTTTTATATATTCATGTCATAATTTCAAATTATCACTCTGAACTAAACAGCACATGTCCATTATGTATTGGTAAACAGCAAAAGACAATAATTGATCATGCAAAGAATAAACAACCTACTTCTCCCCACCCCCAGGTTCTGGTATGCAAAAATGGCATATTGACCCTACTATCACTGTCTGCTTCAAGCCAACTATACAACAGTTTTATGATTTTGATAGCATCCTTTACGTGTTTTCATAGCCATCAAATATATGCACAGGAAATACCTCATGCAGTCACAAAACACGCCACAAACTACCATTGGTAACAGTAAAAGGTTTCATTTATCCAAAACTCAACATTTTCTTTGAATGCATAAACAGTCATCCTTGCCTAAGTTGAATCTATTTGGACTGAAGAAATAGCTTCGACTTAGAGTAAATTTGACTTATGAGGGATTCAATTCAATAGAATATAGAGAGAAAAGGCCTGAAAAGACCTTCAACTTAGGCAATTACATGTATATGACTTATGCAAGGTCGACTTAAGCAAGGTTGACTGTATATTGTTTTGCTTTCTTTCATTTTAAACATTGAAGTGATATCTCTGTGGGACTGTGCCACATCAGAATGTGATTCTTCGAGGAGATGCATTCTTAGAGCGACAGAAGGCTTACCTGATTACACGCACACTTTATTTCTTCATCACTGGCGTCAGAGTCTGAGAGAATCTGTGTAAAGAAAATGTATATGCAGGGACAAAAGAAATGAGTGCCAGGGAAGTTTGCTTCATCTTACATCAGCTTTAAAAGCATTGCAATATTTCAAGATACAGTGTACTTTCAATTAAAAATGGTATACTGACTGTCCAAAGCATCAAAGTTGAATCACCTTAAATCATAAACTGTCTGGCCGAGAGACAAAATGTGTGATAATGAGCAGATCACAAAATGGACTTGAGAGAAGATACACTCACACTCTCCAGACATGTGAAGACTGGTTCGATGAGCAAAGTGATGAACTCTCCTCCAATTTTCAGGTGCCTGAAAAGGCTGCACAGATAACAGCAAAATGCAAGCCATCGGTTGGGGTCAGTACCCTTCCAGGATGCCCTTGTTGTGAAGTCCTTCTGCAGTCCATAAAATGTTTTGGATGGGGAGGGAGGGGTGAATTAAACAGTCAGGCATTATTGACACATTTCTAACTCTGAGCTGCCCATGTGTGACTTTGGTATGTGATGATTACTGAACAACAGACTGTAAATTGGAAAACACTGCTGTCATGCAAACTATGTGTCAAACTTCAAAAAACATGAGCTCCAAGATTGATACACTTTATGTACAAAAGGTGTTATTGCTCTAGCATGTGTCAGAATAAAAACGAAAAGCAAACTTGCTTCACAAGAAAGAAGTACAGTCAAACAAATGTACAAAAACAAAAGTTTGCTTGCAGAGAACTTACCTCAAGTTCCTTTAGAAGTGGACTGCGAAACTTGGTCCCATTGACTTCCAGGTGGGCCAGTGAAGCACAAAGTCTGGCAGAGTTTTCCGCATTGTTGACGTCATCGAGGCCATAGTGGTACATGAGGAGGGCGAAAGCTGTTATTTGAGCTTCCTTTGAGATGTAATTTGTCGTGTCCTTGCATATGCCATCGACAATGTCCTTGAAAGAAGCCTCATTTGTGCTCCGGGCTGCTTGCAGGGCGAGTACCATAACATTTTGATAGAATTGCTGGGGAGAAATGATAAAAACACAATACAAATCTAGGGTGTTTCCTCGGATCAATATCAAACCACAGTGACAGCAGTGTGATTTGGTGCAGAAGGCTCTGGATAAATTCATAACTTTTGAACGAATTGCCCAATTTTCTTCAAACTTTACTAATGTAATGTCTACTGCTAACTGGATTCATTGAGTCCACAAGCATAAACTGTTGGGTCAGCAAACTGCACGACGTCAATGTAACAGAAGTATCAACTTTTTAATTTCATAATGAAGTTCATTTCAAATGTGATTAAGTTTTGCTGTCTATATGAACTTTGGCTCCTGCTGTAATGGTAGATCAATTAAAAAGCATTGGATGAGAAGCCTCCTTATCCTAAACTGAGTAAGATCAACTTTCTTCTGTTACAACTTTTTTTTTTTTTTTTTTTTTTTGCGAGTGGTTACATTCGCATTTGTGGAGCACAGTACTGAACGGAGAAATGCAATATCCAAAGTATATCGTGATGCCTACTAGTAAATCACTAAATGGCTGTATCTCACAGCTATTTATTTTTTTCTGAATAAATCATCCATATAGGTCTCTAAAATTCTACTATCTACTACAGTAGGGGAAGTCATGTTGTTCCTGTTGTTGTTTTGGTTTTAGTGGAATTTATCACTCAGGAGTGATTATTAATGCACCAAGTCTCTTTTTTATTTATTTCATCTTACTTCATCTTATTTTATTTATTTATTTGTTTATTTATTTATTTATTTATTTATTTTTTGGTCAAATTGACGTCAGTCATAGTTTATACATTCTACTAGGTACTCATTCACCCTTGGGCATGGGCCTTGTGCAGTTGTGGCCTTGGCCAAAATTTGCACCCCCCCCCCCCCCCCCCCCAAAAAAAAAAAAAAAAAAAAAAAGGATGCTCAAGTTGATGTCTTGCAGGACAATCCTCCATCATGAAAAGATGAAAATTATGCAGCAAAATTGAATTATATGAAAATGTGTGCCAAATTGTAAAATTTAGAACCCCTATAATGGCTATATTATGCCAGTATTACTATTGTATTGGTATTGTTACTTTCTACTCCTAATAGTAAATAAGAAGGGGGGGGCATCCTGCTATATCCCGTCCCCTTCGTTTGCTTTGCTTACAGTAAGTTACACTCCCAGCCACTTGAGAAACTTGTCATCTCTGTAAACTTAACAAACTGAACAAAAAGATAAGCTTCAAAACATCCGTCATGACAATATAACGTTAGCATGTATGATGTACAAGTGTAATGTATTTTTCTACAAACTTTCTTTATCAGACATTTTTCTAGATAGCTGCTACCTAGTTCGATCTTGTCAAAGTCAGTGATATGCAGAGTAGATCTAGACGAGTACTACAGTGCCACACTGACTAATGTTACAACTTCCGAAATGGTGAGAATCTCATAAACCTCACCTCGCCCAGAGTGATAATCAGCTGCTCTTTCTCATACTGGCGCGAGGCATCGCTGTCCCCTGCGCTCCCGGGGTTGACGGGACTGAAGTCTGTGGTGGTGGCGCCCAAACCACCTCGCTCGTGGGATAGAGGTTGGTGATGTTTTTGACGACTCGTAGCGGAACGCAAACTGACGTCTTTATTCAAATGCCTGGCTGAGGCCATGACAATGCAATAAGGCCACAACTGCCTGAAGAGTACGTAGCTTAACAAGAATAAGATCAGTGAATTTGTACCATCAAGTCCTAATACGACTGCTGTTACTTGTTTTCCTCCCTAATTGACGGCCACACCATTGACGCAAACACTCACATGTACTGCATGCATGCCCATACCCAGCCAGTAAAGTGTAACGTGTACCTACCAGCTGGTACCTACGGCTTTTTCATCGCATGCCTTGCTCGATCGCGCCCTGTGTTTACGGGTGCAGGACAGGCCGCATGTATCTCATCGGCCTAAAAGTGACTCGGCCCAGACTTCCCCCTCCGTTTTTGTTTTTTTTTGTTTTTTTGTTTTTTTTTGTTTTTTGTTTTTTTTAGCAACGTGAATTCTGACCAGTCAGGACGCGGATATCTCAAGAAACACTTCTGTGATCCCTAATATCGAGTATATATATCATCCAGGCCCCATTTTCTTGTACAAAAGCATTGTAGGCCTATGTGTTTATATTAGTGATGAATTTGATATATTTTTGATTTGTTCGTTTGTAATTGTGTAATTAGTAGTTTGAGCAGTAAAATGATTTGTAAATGTAACTGGACCCTCCTGAAAAACAGTAAGCCATGATGGCAATATTTACTGAGTGAGGCTTATCCAGCCGCTCTGAGTATTGTATTATTATTTTTCATATTTGTATATGCTTGATTGATTGTGACGGAAATGAAATAAACAATAAACAAACCCAAGTATTTATGGCCAAATCTAGATTGTCGGGACACTAACAAGGGTCCGAATATGTACCATGTTATGTACATGTAAAATGTTGTGCCATCGTCAACTGAATCCAGTCAATGATTCTGCTTTGGATTTGATGATCTGAAAATTGGAAAATCTTGGTGGGCTTCAAGTCTATTTGATATTTTGATATTTTGATATTCTATTATCTCTGTCATATCAACCCCTTTCCGGGGTATGAGAGTACAACACATGTTCAAAAATAATATACGACTGAGGGCTGATATATACATAATGACAATACACATAATATAATACTGTAATAAAAAAACTGGCAAGCACAAATAAAATACTGTATAGGCTATAAACTATACTGAACGTACAAAATGATGGCTACAGATCTAGGATATCACGTGGTTTGGTTTGTCTATAACCACTACGAGTAACTATAGATACGCTTTTAAAATACACGTTATATACAGGATCAGGACTAAGCCTGTTTGCCTTTGGAATCAAATCAAAATGCTAGATTATAATCTTTATGAAACGCACAAGATTCTTTAAATGCTTAAAACTGAATCTGTTAAATATACTTTCCATATGCAATGTACTGGGGTTGCCTTTGGGCAATTGACTACCTAAATGTTTCTGCCTTGTCTTCCATAAAAAAGGGCAAACAAAAATGTAGTGAAATTCATCCCCTCTAACTTTTAAATCACAACATGGGCATTCAATATCACTGTCCTCTACATTGTATAAACCTCCCATTATCGATTGGTATTACGGTATGATCTACACCTGAAACGACATAGCAAAATTGCATCCCGTCTGCTAAGTGTTAACAAATAAATTTCGAACAACTATATCTGTCTTGAAAATTCGATAATTAATACAAACGCTATTAGACCATATTTTTGACATAATATCCTGTTTCATAGCAATATTAGTTAATCTAAGCTTGAGAGCATTAATGATCCAGGTATCACTGTGCCCTTCTCCTTGTCGCTGCCATCACATGTCCTATGATAGACCAGCATTATTCAAAATAAATGTATGACAGCCATTTTGACAACATGGGGGTGTTGTTGCGATTTTCAATTGACCTTAAAATATCATATAGTCTGAATGTATATTTACAATGACTTCCCTTTAACTTAACCAAAAACCTATCATTCTACACTTAATATGAACTTCAATATATCATATACGGCCTGTCTTACCATAAACCATACAAATTCTTAAGGATGGATCTTAAGAATTTCCGATGAAAAATTTCAATTTGACTCAAATTTTCAAAGTCCCATCGATACCTCACATACATAAGTACTGGAAGAACTATAAATGGTCAAATAACTCACATTGAATATCTAGCGGTAAACTTAGCCTTTGTGATTTAAATGATATAGCGAGAAAAGGGCTTTCCTAGCTTGGATCACCTGCCTAGAAATTGCCTTGTTGAGACTCCCATTGTAATTAAGCTTCACTCCTAGATATACAAAATCATGGACAACATCAACGGTATCATTTTCACACTTAAAAATGGGGTAATTGCGAACCCCTCGAAACCCTGCCTGTTCCTCACCGAGCTCTGACTTATCTTGAAAAAAAAAACAGTGTAATCCTCCGATTCAATATTGAAGTAAATATTTTCCCTAGGCAGCTTAGGAGGGTTTTACCGCGGTAATTATCTGGATCCGTATCTGAACCTTTATTTTTGAAAATAGGAACAATTAGACCAACACTCCAGTCATGGGGCACTTTTCCACTTCTTAACACAATGTAAAAAAAAATGGTTATTACTTCAATAGCCATAACCGATGAATTTTTTAAAAACTAATTTCTAATTTGGTCTGTACCACATGCCTCATTATTTTTCAATTTTTTATCATGGTAAGAACCTCCTCAGTAGTGATGGGTGCATTCAATTCATCATCAATTGTTAAATCTGCTTCTGTTTCATGCTTGGTTTATACATTCTCTCTAGGATATGATATAGGCTGAATTGCATTCAAGCCCTGGAAGTGATGCACAAAATCAAGTAGAGAAACCTTACTGGTTTTTGTCTTTTTTGAGTCACTTCTCAAAATTTTCCAGAATTCCTGAGGCTGTATTATGGGATTTTTTTTTGATATTCTGAGACTATTATGAAGAGATCTATTAAACAAATTCCTCTTTTTCCTAAGCAACTTCTTATATACTGCTGATGCTTTAGCAATATCCACATTAATGTCTTCTCTCTCTTGACCTTGCGTACCTTTTCTTTTATGCTTCAGTCTATTTTTATTTTGAAAATATATTATGTCCCTGCTTGTTTACATTCATGATCAAACCAGGGTTTGTTTTCCTGGTTGTGAGACTTTTTAAAAGGCAGGGATGTTCAGCTTTCTTTTTACAGATATCGGCCCCTATGGCGGCGTTAATAAAAGAATCTGAAAGAAGAGAACATAAACCATCTATACTGGCTTGAGTAATGGTACCTTCTGCATTGCCAAGATCATCTAATATGTTCTTTACATGATTGTCTAATTTTGATTTAAAATTGCTTGCTTTTTCAATAGACCAGTTAAAGGACAAATAATTTCCTTGTTTAGGAGGTTCAGGGAAAACGTTTGAACTTTCATTCTTACAGTCATCAGCAGCACCATCATTGCCAAGTGAGAAAGAAAGTATAGGCAATGTACATCTGACATGCATTTATCAAATTCATCAATTTCAAATTTATATATATATATATATATATATACATACATATATATATAATTTTTTTTTAAATTTAGATATAAGTCTATTGAGGTGTACTATCTATGTTCACGTTGGTTTTTATAATCAGAGTAGGCCTCACACCAGAGAAACAAAAGATCCGAGGTCTTCAGACGTCACACAAAATAAAACAAAAAGTTGACAGTTGAATTCAGTTACAAAAGAAGTCAGAGATTGTTCTCAATCACAAGTATGGATAAGAAGATGGATGGTGTCATTGCATTAAATGTTTCTATATGACAAGCAGGCAGAAAAACTTACACCATCTCTGGAACTGTTTTTTTTTTTTTTTTTTTTTTTTGATAGTGGCGGAGTACGGTAGTAGGCCTATGGGGCTTGTCGCTCCAATTTCCTGAAGATATAGGATATGAAATATATGAAAGCGCATACTATGCTTGGTAGTTCTCCGGTTTTTGTTCTGTTTTTGTTTGTCTGTTTGTTTGTTTGTTTGTTTGTTTGTTTGTTTGTTTGTTTGTTTGTTTGTTTGTCAATTTTTGCTAATGCATGCTGTCGGCTTGTTATGTGTGAGGTTCGATAAGCAATGCGCCAGTAGGCCCAGTCTGCTGAATGGGTGAGATTGCGACGGTACCATCAATATCGATGGTACCAATGGTACTTACACACGTGCGCATCTCGCTAGGCGCTTCGCAAGAACATTGCTACACGTGACATACATACGGTTTGGACGCGGTGAATCATTTGCAAGCATGGATCCTGCAATTACCAAGAATTTTGAAGAATTTAATCAGCACCTTGCCCAGGAGCAAGACACTCGAGAGGTAAGTAAGGAATGGGAATATATATAGCTAAATCGTGATATCGCCATCGGTCCCCTCTAACTTGTTACCCTTGTCGTCTGCGAGTGCGTCTCACACTGCACTGTCTGTGCAAAGTCTAAGAATTTGATCTGATCTGAGTGATGGGAGGGCCTAGGGAGGTGGATTGCAAAATGGCAGTGAATAGAGTGGTGGACTATTTCAGGATAATGCCGAAATATAGTCTTGATCTAGACTCTATTGATAATTAGGACCATCAATCAACCTTCATGATATTTTATACATTATCAGCTGATTATGGATTGAGTGAATGCAGTAATTTAGACCTGTTCTACATGTACACCCAGTAGAGAATTTAGAGCGTCATCAGTGAAAGTTTGGGGAAAATTGGACAGTCCGTACAAAAGTTATGATTTAGAAAAAAGAAGAAGAAGATAATAATAATAATAACAAAAAAATTACCAGGACCCGGTAGTACATGTATGGTATCTCTGCAGCACATCTCTGTGCATATTTCCTCGATTTGTCATTGATGTGCTAGGGTAGGAGGTTGTTGGGAGGGGATTCTTTGAGACCAGAACAATACGATATTGTTGATATAAATCTTTCGATCACATGACAGACTATAGCGATGTTGATTTAGCTGCTTGTGTTGTAAATATGCAAGACCAGTTAGTTTATACAGTAGACCTTTCCACCCATGCTCTGCTTTTCTCAGGTTTCATCTTCATTTTCCCTTCAATGTGTACAAAATATGAAAATTATTGTACTGTTTAAATGAGGACAAATAGATATTCTAAATGGACAAATGAAATTTAGATGAGAGCAATTTACTGTTCAACGAAATTTAATCTGTTCCCTACAGAAACCTGGTGGCTTGCCTGTGTATTGAGTCTATAGACTATGGCAAGGGGATTTCAGATTTCAGCATGGAAAAGTAGCAGACCATCAATTTAGTGTTTAATGGGCTAATAATGCCACTAGAAAGAATTTCTCAAATGAAATGGGTAAAAGTAAACATTTGTAGTCTACGGAAGCCCAAATTACTACCAAGCGTTCCATAATAGAATCTGCTACTCTACCTGAAAGTAACTTGTCCTTGCATACAATTTTACTTGGAAAGACGGAAGACTTCCTCATACAATACATCTCCCCCCGCCCCCCCCCCCCCCTTCCTAGTTTAGGAACAATGTATTTCGCCATAACCCTTGTCTTGTTGGCTTGAATACACATGGATACGGAGGCATGCTATTCTCAACACTGGCCGGATGTACTATGTGCATACCCATCTGTGCATATATTACTAAAAGCTGGTGTAGAAATGGTAGGGTAGTGTAGAGTGGTATGGCAAAATTAATATGGGGGGGGGGGGTAAGGACATTCAAGGAAGTGTTTCCTCAATTTTTTGTTTAGACTGTAATTACAACTGTAGCAGTCCCATCCATTCCAATCCTTATCTCTCTGATTAACTCTTAATGTGCCAGGCCCAAAACCCCTAACGTGCCAGAGGTTTTTACCTAACGCCAGAACGTTTCGAAACTGGACTGACAATGAAATTTAAAACCGTCATATCTCTGAAACTATTGACTGTTTTGAATTGAGTTCTACACAACATATATCAAGAAATGTTTGCTCTTTCGTGTCATGCAGTCCGTTTGCCACAATATCTATCTGAATCTGAAATATTGCAGAAATATTTGATACATCACAAAAATTATTATAAATTTTTGTGTAGTATGGAAAAAAAAAGAGTCAGTCTTGTTTTTTCGTCAATGGAACGCTCCCTCGACTCTGTGAGAAAGTTTTAGAGCAACATCTCCTCTTTCAAATGATAACAAAATTGCCTTCTAGAATTGTATGATTTCAAAGATACTAGCAGTTTATTTTGTCTTAGCAATTTCTCTTTCTGCCTCAGTAATTCATTCCCAAATCTGAGTCCTTTAGTCCCAGATCCTGTATTTGAAACTAAAGTAATTGTCCCGGCCCTGGAATAGTGTCTTTTGTCCACCTGAGAAGGAAGAACCTGCTAATCCTCCTTTTGTCTACGCGGACCGCGGGCGGGCGTACTCTATTGAAATCGGCAGGCCTTTGTCCACGCGCAATTCCTATGCTAGCGTGGGGACGATTAGTGACGTTCACCGAAACAAAAGGATGAAACTTGACCGACGAACGAAAGCTGACCCTCTTTGAGGGACAAAATCAAAGCAGCTTCCCGCAGGACAGCGTCCAGGCGGAACAATGCGAGTGGAACCGCATAGACAATACACGCAGAGTCAATAGCATACACACGCGTGGTTTACCTATGAGACTTTTGATCCATACACATCTCGCAGAGGGTGCGCCCGCTGCGGATTTTCCCGATGTGAAAAAAATATATCTAGCTGAAAAATTGTGTATTTACTCAAAATTTTCCAATGTAAGCATGCTCATATTTTTAGTGGAAACGATTGCTATGCTAATCAGCTACCAGTACATATCATTGGCAGTTGCTTGGTGTAACACATTACGGTACCACAAGAACTTAAATGATCAATGCTTTTTTCGCTGTTCTTAGTCGCCGATCGGCGATCATGGCACGTCAGGACTAAGGTCGCCGTTTGGCGACCATGGCACGTTAAGAGTTAAGTAGACTATGTGGAAAAGTGTGGATTAGGGTAAATAAGTGTTTGATACAGTACTTGATGGATAGGTAAGGGCTTGGTTGAGGAAATGTTTGTTGGCTAGAGCACTGTAGGATCAATCATGATGGGGGAGCTAATATGGCCAAGTGGTTAAACAGACCGTTGCAGATGAGACTGCCGGCTTCCATGCACTTACATTGAGGTTCATGTCGTAGTTTTGTTTTGTTTTTGTTTTTGTTTTTGTTTTATTACAAGACTTTCAGTCTAAGGACATATACTTTGACTTCTATTCATGTTCAATGGTTTTCTCAGGAGATTCGCACAAAGGTTAGAGACCTGGAACAGACAGCAAGAGAAGTTATGACAGTACTCCAAGCTGTGCACCAAGAAAATGGAATCAAAGAAGGTATGGTTGGGTCACATGTGTGAAAGAGAAAGGGGACCCGTCTATGACTTACATTTGCTTTTTTTTTTTTGTTCCATATGCAACTCAGTCTTGTTTACATGATTGATGTACTAAATAGAAAAACAACCAACAAGCATTTTCATAGCAGTCAATGTATATGACAATACATTTCTTTTCTTTTTTTGAGATTTTAGTACAATTGTAGTAAATTATTCAAACTAACATAGCAACTGAAGAATAATTTCAATGTGAAGATCAACTAGATTTTTTTTTTTTTAGTATTTTGACAGGCTGTAAGATAAATAATTGTCCAGTTGTTACAAACATGGTTTGGCACCCAGGTGTTATGATTTCCAAGTCTGAATATGATAAATGATTGGAAGAAGTATTTATCATTCTTAATTACAGTTTCTCAGCTGTGCAGGAGGAGCAGGGAGTTGTTTGGCACTGTCAAACTACAGTATGCACAACTTGCTTCCAAGTTCAGGGTAGAGGAATATTATAGGTAAGCCACATCACCAAAGATACTCGTCTGCTAGATGCCAGAAGTGTTTGATGTTTGAAATGATGTTTGCATACTACGTGAAATATCACCTAATCTGAGAGCCTGAATGCAAAGATAAGGAGCCTAGAACCTCTCTAGCACCAACCAATTTCCTTCAAGATGATGCTGGAGTGTTGCTATGCCTTGTTATAAATGTAAAAGCTACACCCTGTCAACCTCAGTAGCAACCTCAGTGGCAAACTCTACGTAGAAATCTTTAGTCAGTGAAACTTACGTCATCTTACCCTTTCAATAGTAAAAATTTATATGATATTTGTCACTGATAAATAAACACATATGCTTGGCATTATCGTACTAGTTTCTTCAACAAACTCTGTTGACTTATTCCATGCTGATAGTTGAAAGGAGAAAGGATTGTAGTTCAATTACTGTGAACACAGTTGATATCCTTTGGTCCACAAGTGCTTACCATTATTGCAGTATAATCTGTGAATGTTGTTTTGCTATTCTCCTACCAGATTCCATGATCACTGGAGATTTGTGACTCAAAGGCTGACATTCCTTGCCTCCCTGGTCATATACCTCGAGACAGAGAGACTGGCATCCAGAGAAGAAGTAGCAGAACTCATGGGTGGTAAGATAATGACTGCCTACTCTTTAGGATTTGGGTTCTACCTTGACAGGCAGTACCGGTAGTTGATTCACTGAGGCCTTGGATACACTTTTACACTTCTAGAATGTGTTGCTTATAACCCTCTTCTCTCACATGTATGCATGGTTTTGAACTCAGGAAAATCAGTACAGATAAAACACTGTATTTCTTCTCTCTTTTTGTGATACCTCACAAGTGATTTTATGAATAGGTTATATCGCTCTGTAGTGGTTGCGCAGCATATAGAGTGTTACCACCTTTTTTATGGTTCTAGACTAATAGATGTGCAACTGAGTAATTGTGTAAGTGTCGCTGGCTGGTTGTCCCAGATGAACAGTCCTCTTTGGAAAAGAAATTCAAAAAAGCAATGAGTGACTGAAAGCAACTATGCAGTACCCTGTTGAGTAGGAAATTGCTGATGTGCTGAAGTGTCACATTCCCATTTGTTATAGAGGGTATCCACGTAGGTATATGGAATTGTGTTTACAGTTCTAATTCTGCACTGACACTTGTCGAGATGAACAGAAGTCAGACCAAGTAATGATGTCTGTAAGACTGCTGACCAAGGTTGTCAGTGACCCTCTTTCCTTGACCAGGTTACAAGATTTGCACTGCTCTCAGTCCAATCACAAATTCCTGGCTACCAACACCAGCAATACCAGTGCTGGGTTTCACCCTGTGCCATTAGAAACATGCTCTCTCAGCTACTGACCTGACAGAAACGAGGATCAAATCTGTCTTGATGTGTCTGTGAGTTCAGAATGAGCTCTGATGTTCAGTTTCTGCTCAACAGAGGTGGAAAAATTGCGCTAGAGATTCCCATAAATATCCAGGAACAAAATTTTCTCTGCCTTTCAGAGAGTCAGTTAGCATTTCTGTTTAATCTGAAAAACAACAACAACAGAAACTGATCAATTTGGCTGTGTGATGATAAAGTATATGTAAGTACATTATCAAAGTTAAGTGTTATGGGAATTCGTGATGTGTCCTTTCATAATACGTTGCATTTTGTGTTTTCAGTTGCTGTCTCAAGGGATGCTGGGTTTCATTTGGACTTAGAAGATTTTCTGCATGGTCTCCTGTCATTAGGGAATGAACTGGTAATGCACATTGTTTCTTTGTTCACACATTTGTTTCTGTTTGTTGTTGGCTTTGAGTTGTTAACAAGGCTTATTTCACCTTCATATATCCTTGATAGTATATCAGTGAAGAAGTGGCAAGTATCACATAGAACTGGGAAATTTCAAGATCTTTTGAAGATATGGAAATAGTGTATGTGTACTGCATTAACATGTGGCAAAGAGGGAAAGCAGGTACACAGATTTGTGAGAAAGTTTTCCTGTCCTATTCACATATGTCACACACTTGTGTGACAAAAAATGGATTCCACAATTTCCATATCACTTAATCATGATATCAAGCATGGAAAATAGAAGCCAATTTTGGTATCTGTATGACTGACTACTTGCATAAACATAATATGTGTAAGTTATTTCATTATCATTTTCCACACAACTGATTAATATATGTTTCAGGGTATTAGCAATTTTCATGAGTATGGTTGCATTAGCTGATCAGGTATACACTCTTATCTAATACAGTGTAGGTATTCACTGCCCTGTGTTACTTACATGTGTTGCCTGCATTTATTCTAATTGAGAGCTACCACTCACTTTTATGACACCAGTCCAGATTGGCAGTGAATAGTGTGACAGCGGGGGACTACAGCCGACCGATTCACATTGCTACTTTCATGGGTGACCTGAACACTGGCTTCAGGCTGCTCAACCTCAAGAACGACTCGTTGCGAAAGCGCTTCGATGGACTCAAGTACGACATCAAGAAAGTGGAGGAGGTGGTCTACGACATCTCCATCAGGGGACTGCGGCCGAGAGAGGCGGAGTCCACGAAGTCGACTGCGGATTCAACAGTGCAGGCAAAGGACTGACAGTGACTGAGGTGATAGGTGCAGAGTCTGTGTAAGCTCCTGTCAGCAAGGACAGCTGTATATTGAGTGAGGCCTTAGAGAAGATGGCACAGGATTGAAAAGGAAGTACATTCTTTTCCATGTGGAGAGCAGAGACATTCTCTTTGTTTTTGTGGACAGAGGATTGTGGGTAACTGCGCAGGTATTAGATACACAGGATCAGACAGTGTGTATCTTAAGCTGCCAGAAAGAGATCTGGAGCTTCTTTTTGGAACTCAGCATACAATTCACACAAGAGAGTACGTAACTTGAGTTCTAAAACAGATAAAACTGACAAAGAAAAAGCATGGTTTCATCTCGATAGACTAAATGTGCATATGAGATCATAGTTCTATTCCTTAGTGAGACTTATGATGTGTATAGCATGCTCTGATATTCAAAATGTTGATCAATACAGATCTCTTTTCATATTGATGACAAATGTAAAGGCCAAACTGGCGAGTGTATTTTTTCATCATGTGTTTCAGCATCATAAGCTGTTGTTTTATAAACGAGAACGGGTACATACTGGTGACAGCAATCTGTACGCAAATTTCATGGAGATAGCCAGCCCCCCCCCCCCCCATCCTCCATATTTGAATACAACATGGAACAACCTACCCTCTATACTTCCTGAAATTGCTGGAGGTGTTTGTGCTTCTGGATTTAGAGCATTTATAGGTTTGTATCATGAGGAAGTAGGACTTGTGAGAAACAATAATTTTGTGTGATACAGTTTGACCTTGATTAACCGACCACATTGGGACCACTCATTTTATATCCCGTGGTGAATGGTTTCCCTGCGTATAGCGGCCACAGAAATGTAGCTGAACCGTTCAATCACCATGAATACGTTTGCTTTTACGTTCATTGCATGAATTCTACGAGTCCTAGTTCAGTCACAATCACACAGACACAATTGACAAAATTAATGCAGCTCTTCACCTAGACAGAAAAATCCATCTGTCCGGAGGAGTTTTTAATTTAAAAAAAAAAAAAAATCATATTTTGACTTATGTGGCTCTCTTCCGCAGGGGATTCCATGAAGCCAGGTGTCCTCGGAATATTTCCCTGACTACAGAATACAGACCGATCTTTCAACTCTTTGCCATTAAAAGCCATCTTACCACTAACTTGACTAGATCTAGGCTTCAGTAATGCCGCCCTGAATAGATGCTACATAGGCAAAGACAGCTTATAATAACATCGTAGAATTTTACCAAAATGTCAACTAATAATGATTAAAATCCCTTTGAATAAGGACAATAGGGTACATGCCTGGATATTGTTTATTGCTTACATCAGCTTTGCACATTTTCAATCCCCTCGAACTCACTCTTGAACCCCAGGAATGTAGACCGGTAGGAACCAGTGCAGTTCCTCGGGTCCGAAGTGTTATTTTAAAAATCAAAAGAATAGAAGTAGGCAAAAAAAAAATAATAATAAATAAATGAAGTAAATTCTACCAAAAAATCCCCATATTATAGCAACACATGCAAACTTATATGCTACTTTTTTTAAAAGGATAACATGCGGTATTTTATGCTATTATACAATGCAAGTGTTGAAATTCAAAATGGCCACTGACCTGTCTGTAGCGGCCACTTTTGCACAGGGATGCCAAGTTCAAAAAATTTTTATGAGTGAGATTTTCATGACTTGACATCTCGGTGAGCGAATGTGTGCGCGAGCGATGGTGTGGGAGGGTTTTTTCCCCCCTACGGCCTCCCACGGTAGGGAGCTTTTTCAATTTTTAGCTCTTAATGGAATAATGGTGCGATCAGGTGCATACTTAAGTGACTATTTTTTACTTATTTTGAAAGACAGAAGGAAAATATACCTTCAATTGCAACTATCACCTTAATCTTTTGAGCCATGCTCATTATTATAGGCCTAAGTTGCAGACTTTGCTCGATGCATGAGAAAAATGGGTGCCATGCGTGAGACTGTGAGACAGACCCTAAATACTTGAGTCTCAGGCAGAATGCGTGAGACTTGGTAGCTCTGCTTTTGTTGTTTCCCTTTGGTGGCCGCTATAGATGGGTTTGACTGTATTTCACTCCCTGGTAAGTGTATAAACAAACTATCATCATGCTAATCTTTAGTCCACTGCAATAATTGGAATATGTCCCGCAGTGTATTCGTATGATAGTGGTTGAATGTGTGTTTGTTTTAAATGAGATTTGGCACCAAAAATACATGAAAACAAAACAATGTCAGCCAGTAGATGTCCGGATAAGAGAAAGATCGTTTAATCAATGGACGTATAATTGAGGTCGGACTGTACAGTGGTATCTTCTTATAATGAGGTCTGATATAGCGAGATAGCTGATACAGTGTATAATGAGGTGATTTTGCACATCCTGTTCCTTTTATTCTTTTGTCTTTATTCTGATATACAGTCAACCTTGCCTAAATTGAATCTATTTGGACTGAAGAACTAGCTTCAAATTAGAGAAAATTCGACTTATGAGGGATGAGAATTAATAGAATATAAAGAGAAGAGGACTTGAAAAGACTTTTGACTTAGGCAATTATTCAACTTGTGCAAGCTGGAGGTTGACTTAACCCTAATCCCACCAGGTTTTTTGAGGGACTTGAAACCACAGGGGGGGGGGGGGGGGGGGGGGGGGGGGGCATGCCTTTTTGGCCCCCCCTTCAGATCTCGGTTGTGGATCACGCGATCCTCGCGAAAATTTGCACTAAGGTAGAGGCCAAAGTAATCTACAAGACTGTATAGTTAGATTTTTCAAATTTTAATTTATGTATTTTATATCAATCAATTTATGCTAATTTATGCACAAAAAATGTTTTGCCTATGAATAAAAAAATAAAGCTCCAAGACTTCTAATTTTTGGTGGACATATTCTTTTCAACATCCTCAGCAATAATATTGAAGCAAAAATTTGGCTTCGTAATTATTTCTTATGTATTTTATTGTTTATTGAATTTCTTATGTATTTCTTTGTTTTTTACCTTTTGTTTTTGTTTTTTTCGTCAAAATTTGTCGCAGAAACTTTTTAAAGCATAGTCAGGCTAAAATAGATCATTATCAGCCATTGAAAGTAAAAATATTTATTTTTATATGAATTAATTGCAAAAACACAATTTACATTGGATTTGTACACAAAATCATGTTTTTGAGCAATTTTTGGGTTGACAAATTTTTTTCAAAGGGGCGTGGCTTCAAAACGGTATGCCTGGGAGCAACAAATTTGGTCTCAAAAGTTGCGCGATACTTGAAAGAAAAAAGTCACAAAATGTCGCGGCGAGAGCGTCGCGCGTTGCGGATTAATCACACGAAACATCGAGGGCCCCCCCTGTGGGAATAGGGTTAAGCAAGGTTGACTGTAACAAGGAACTTTGAGTGGCCCCAAGAAGCTCGTTACGAGGTTCCCAATGTACTTTTTGTTATCGTTTTGTGCTCATATGCCACTTGTATGTGATCATGGAGTGCATGTTACAGCTCGGGGGCCATAGAAAGTTTTGTAGGGTGGGGGCTGTGCAGGCTGCTAGGCTGTTTAGGGTCAATGATATTCTATTCTATACTGGAGTCGGCATCCGTAAACCTGATAAATATTGTGTACCAGGGGTACATGTATGTGACAGTGAGATCAACCTATTATTGTGAATACAGTTTACATGTTGCTGTTTGAAAAAAAAAAAAAATTCCTGTGATGTTATGTAATTTAGACACTCTTTATTGTATTAATGAATAAAGTTTGTCTCAATCACTGCTGAAAGCACAAGGAGGCTTGATGAATGGAATGATATGACCCATGCTGGAGTCACCTACATCTTATGCATGTGTGATGTGGCAATGGTGTGTAGTGTTAACACTGTACAGGTAAATCCTGTTGTAACCCAACAAACTACAAGACTTGATGAACGTGAGAAGATTTCCCACAGTACAGATATTTTGACCTGCATGTTTAGGGGACAACATGTTCAGTAAATCAAGCTAATTGGAAACATTCAATATGATTTGATTTGTTTGATAGGATTTTATCAGTAAAACAGTCATTGTTTCCCTTGCTTTATCGCAATGAGATTGACAAGGAAAGGGGGGGGGTTACCATTGACTTTCCAATACACGCCACAAGGAATCACAACTAGGCCCACATCTTTTACCTAAACATGTTGCATACATCACATACTCATCAGATGCACAAGAAGCAGATAGGCAACGCTCGCTGTGCAATGTCTGCACTCTACGACTGCTCATGTTTTCCCTCTTTAGCATGCAATACAAAGCTCTTTCTGCCAATTTATGCATGTGGTTGTAGGAGAGGGTGTAACCGATTCTTTGGCTAATGGCTGTTTCCTCTTCCATATGGATGGCAGGAATTCATAAACAGCGTATTAGAAGGACAAAACAGGAACATTTTGTCACCTCCAGTTGAGGCTGAATGTGTAGCAACAGTCCGTAGTGGTACAGCTACATGTATTGGCATTTAGTTTATGATATTTTGTCCTAACAAAAACATAGTCCCGAGTCTCACGTTAAGGCAGGACTTTACGGGTTAATGGTCCTTGTGGGCCAAAATATGTGTATGTATAATGAATAAAGAAGAAAGTAAATGCCACAGATGAAGAAAGAGAAAAAAAGACCTAAAATACAAGTGTAGTATGGAAGTTCCTAAACGGCAATCCTGCGCCTTGTTAAAGTTGTATTCAATAGAATAAGCTCAAACAGAATGGTAGCAGTTTTTATCAATTTGAACTTAAAATGAGGATTGCTAATTTCAGAGTTGCAAATTATGTATTATTTCATTTTACTAAAAAAAAAAACAAAAAAACAGCGATGTTAGTGGCAAAGTACAATGTATAACACAAATTAAGTGAGGCGATGTCCTGCATGGCCTCTTGAGTCTCAAACTAGCATATACATGTATATATACCAGATATGTTCTTCCACATTTCCATTTTGACACGAAAAAGCAAAAATTGTACCATAGATAGCATTTTTGTTGTGCTATATCCTACCTACGACTTTTAGGGGAATGGGTTGTATACATGTAGCTGCTAAATTATCAACCAATTTTTTTTTTTTTGATATTGTTTACAACTCTCCCAACCATTCTGAATTTGGAGGAAAGAATCTGAGTTTTGACCATTCCTAGCTCTTGTTTCAGTAGGAGTTTCCTGTTTTGATAACTTTACTACACACTTGTATGGGGACTGCACTTTCTTTCCTATTTTTGAGCCAAATCATCCCTATTTTTCGGTCAGAAAGGTTGGCAGGTCTGTGTTTGGAACAAATCAATAGAATTGTTAGTTGGCAACATCATCACCATCTTGCATATAATCACTTTCTCTTTTCAGAAAAAAAAAAAACAAACCAAAAAAACACAAAAAAACACAAAAAAAACACACCAACATATGAAACTTTGTAATCCCAGAACTCTGTTACAATGTATTTCATGTCTGATTGTTACATGAAACTGCTCATTGTTTTTGAATATATTCTTTCATTTTTCATACATTCAACATTCATACATGTACATGTTATTGTACATGTAAAATCTGAGGAAAGTGCATTGAAATTTAGAAGGAAATTTGACATAGTCATTTACACATGTGTACTGGTTGATTTGATTTGTTTATGACAAAATGGATAGAATCTTGACATTTGTTACAGTATCCACCAGGATATGTATTTGTTGATTTGATTTGTTTATGACAAAATGGATATAATCTTGACATTTGTGACCCGCTACAACAAAATGTTCCTAAAGTCGGGCGAGGTCGATTATTTGAAAATTGCATGATATAATCCCCTAATCTTTCTGCTTTAAATTGATATATAACACATTTTATAAAAATAATCGGCTGCGGAGATATCGATGTTTAAAAGAGAGCATGTCGAGACGTCTGGAAAATCACTGTTTCGAGAAAAGCGCCCTAAAAGTCTTCCTTTCGACGCAATCGCGATCAAGGAACACGCAAGTCAGTTTTCACCTCTGGACAATAGAAGGTAAGCCCTAACAACCCCTGAAGAGTTCATTCAAGCACATCAGCGTCGGCGGTCTCCTCACCAACCAATCAGTGACCGGGATGTGAGAAGTGGTTGAGCATAGCGCACCTCGCCCGCACGCACCAGTCGACTGGGCAGTGTGTGAGCTTCACGCTTCGGTTAACAGCAAGCAGCAAACTGACCAATGAAATCACTCTGGTCGTTGTTAGGGGCGGAACCTATCTGTGGCGCTCAATCCAAATTTTCGAACCAGTTTCTGCTCGTTGAAACGCCAAAAAATCATGGCTCAGAAAAAATGCTATTTTTTGGTCTTTCCTTTGATCATTTTGCTTCAAAATTTCGACAGATGATAGAAGACATGTTAGACTCCAATAATATATCAAAATCAGAAAATCGTAACTTTTGACCAATTTTAATGCTCCGACTTCAAACTCGATTTTCACGGCTTCGACCGTGCGCGACTTTAGGACCTTTTTGTTGTAGCGGGTCACATTTGTTCAAGTATCTACCAGTTTCCACCACGTTCACTAAAATGAGGTTGACTCCAAGGACACAGAGAGACAAGAATTGTACACATTTTGATTTACACTATGAAAGAGAACATTTATTCAGTGGGATAATGAGACCAATCTTGAAAATTGGCACCAAGGACTTCACACTTCACCAGAGAATTAAAATCAATCACAGTTGGCCAACTGTTGAACATGTGCTAGAAATGCAGTTACAACTTTGAGCATTACAAAATGACCAAGATAGAACAGAGAGGGGAAAAAAAAAAGTGAGCCACTGAGTACAGTACTGACATTGTCTGATACAATTGCCTGGACACATAGGCTGATGTTGTGTGCCTGCACCAATGGCATTCAACACATTTGTCTAATAACACTTGGAAGGCAAAGGGGATTTATGTTTAATTATTCTCATCTTACAAATCATTCTACTTCAAATAATATCCACTTCAAATACAAACTATAACTTTCCAACACATTTAAACCAATTTGATTCCACTTTATTTTTTTTTAATATTTGTACACCTGTAAAGTTACCATACTAAATTAAAGTACAATACTGAAAGAAAAACCACAAATTCAGAATTTATACAGACATACTCCCATATTGAATAAAAAAGGAAGGTTTAATCATACAACATTGTTTAACACACCATTTCTCTAGAAGCAATTCAGTGAACAGTGGGACTACAAGTACTGTAGAACCAAAAAGTTTCACGTCCATGAAACTTTGACTAATTTTGTGAGGAACCAATATTCTCAAAATTACAATGCATGCAAAATGTTTATCTTCACAACATAAAGAATGCCAGTGGCAATTTGCGAAAGTGTCATGCTACGAAAATGGCTGTTGGCTCCAATTTGCAAAAGTTTCATGCCACGAATGTTTCTGGTTCTGCACTACAAACGTATCATTATGAACTTCACTGGGGCATAGATTGTTTGAAGTCTTGTGGTGCTAAGATCTTATTGTGCGGTGGAAATGAACCATCATAAACTCACTTTTCTCGTATTTGGTGTGTTAATGCATTCCTCAAGATGACTGTAATAACTGGGACATCCCATTACAATCTCCATCATTACAGTACTCAGAATTTGTCACATGGTCACGATACTGTATATACATCTTGTACAACTGTGATATGCTCAGAAATCTAAAGAAACAAAAAGTCTTTCTTAAAGCAAATAAGAGAATACATTCCTGTTTTCTTGCAATTCTATAAAATTTATCATGATGCTTAAAATCAGCAAACACATATAACACCTCCCACCGATAGTAAACAACAGTTCCCATTTAGTGAAATAACTTGACACCCAACGAGCAAGAGTGAAAGCGCAAAAACAATGTGCTAATGTACAAAACACTCATCTCTACCTCCACAATCAAATGAAGTTACAACTTTTGCAAGCAAAGAGCAGTTGGATTTCACGCTGAATTTTATTCGTAACTCAATGCTAATTTGAACTTTTCATAATCACAAACTGGATGCTTCCAAACAAAGAGTTCTAAAAGCATAAGTGTTGAACATAGCAATATATACAGAATTCTCTTTTCTTGTGTGTGTTTCTTTTACAGACTTTTCTTCATGCTTACTTGCATGCATGTAACATAGCATACAGTGGCAAAGGGAGTTTGAGGAAATGCACGTAAATGTCCATCAAATTTTCCTGGGAATTGTATAAGATGAGAACTAGCTGGTACATTGTACTTCAATTATGGCTGAAACAAGTAGGTCCCCATAATGAAGAAAAAAACTGCAACAACAATCTGAACTCTTTAAAATTGTATGATAACTGGAAAAAACCTTTAAATGATTTGTATCAATTCCAGCATTAGAATATTTCAGGTGTTATATCACGTACCTTATATTCACAGTAAACCTTGCACACGTCGACATCTCAAAATTTGGCAAATTGCACAAGTTGACGCAATCACAAAGTGCTGACTTCTTACTCATGAAATTCTTCTTGTAAGGCTACACTGATGAGTCAACAACTTGACTATGTCGACATGATTTCTTGGTCCAAACTGAGGAAATTCTGCATAACCTGCCTCGCATAAGCCTACATCAACAAGTATTTTTGCTTCTACAAATTGTATATCAAATAACGAAAGACATGACAAATATTACACTCGATCATCAGCAGTGTGATTCAATTCTCTGCTGTGTTAACCTACAGCCATGACACACAATGTTTCATTTCCCTCCCATACGTTCTACCCTACAATGTAGTTTTGGTAGGCAGTATGAATTTCAATTTCTCTGTCTCTCAAACAGATTACTGATCCAATATAATTTCGATGCAATCTCGATAAAACTGTTGCCTAATGGAGCTGCTGTCTGGTAATCCTGTGTTTGTTCCATGTCCCTTTGATACCATTTTTTGATGCCAGTTCAATGCAAAGAAATGACTTGGAAATGCAGTTGGAAATTTACAGTTCGGAACGTGTCCGTAAATGTTCCAAAGGTCTTTGCGTTATCGAGCCATGTCCCCAACAAACATGGGAAATGCAGCACATTTAAATGAATGTATATCAATGTCACATCAAATTTGATTTCAGTCTAACCTTCCTAGATCAATGTCTTCTCACACATATGGGTTTCACAGCTGATCAAACTTTCGGCCTGTGAATGCATTAATTCATAAATGGGGCTTGTGGCTGAAGTTGCATTTCTGTTCATTCCCAAGATCATATCATCTTACAATGATCCATGCATTCATCAGCCACCATTGAAGATACAATTAACAATGTGTAAGTGCCTGTAAGACGTCTAGGTCAACATAATAAAGTAAACAGATTTTTTTCCTGATCCTGTGTATGTTGACTTATGCGAGGCTGACTGTACATTTGTTCTTTCTAAACTACACAACTTCCATGAAAATGGCAAAATTCTAAACAAAACCACACACAAAAAAAGAAATTTAATACTAAACATCTACAACATCGCAACTCTGACTGGTATTGCTCCACCCTCCCATCTAGCTTCCTCTGACCCCTTTGATGTGTCTGATTCCTTGACTTTCAACTTTGACCTTCAACCTTGACCTCTTAGACTCAAAGACAATTCATACTTATAAAAGAAGCTGTCATATGCTTTAAGTTCACCTTTGAGAAATACATTCCCACATAATTGATCACTGGAAACAAATATACCTATCAATATTCTACCAAAATTTGATTGAATTTCACTTTGTGTGTTTCTGACATAAAAGTCATAAATATAACTTGCATGTTGTTTATTCAGTCCAATAGTGATATCTATTCTCATCTGATTCATGACTGTTTTACTTGGAGTGAAATGTTAGAAATATTCTGAAGATATTACATGCAATGTACACATTTTTTACCCTCCTTCAATAACACACCTATTTGATATGTCAATCGAAAGTTACTCTCACACTAGTGGAGCAACAATCAAATGTTCAATCTACATCCCACAGCAATATCAGATTTCAACAATGGCTCCTGACTTTTATCTAGACCTTCAAAACCCATCAAGTTCACTTTTTTTGTGTGATCCAACATACACAATGTTTTAGTTAGCTGTGATGAGTTGACTTCAAGCTATCATGTTAAACGTAAGTTTAGTTTACTTGGATGGATGGATAGATGGATGGATGGACAGACATCCAAAACGTGACATAGCTTGGACAACACAAGAAGGTACGACACTCCTTTGGTCCATCAAACGCCTATTTCAACATGGACAGAACAAACACATCAAACAGGAATTTCTCCTGAAATTCACATGGACTATGAGTACAGAGTCTTTTGCAGGGGAACAATGAAGTGTCATCGACTGCGGACTGAGCGGCTCCGGGATCGACGTCTCTTACCGTACACTCGCTCATCAAAGGAGTGCGAGCGAGACCGAGACCTGTACCTATGCCTGCTACGGCTACGCCTGGGACTAGGACTGCGACTACGACTGCGACTGCCGTAGCGACGCCGCGGGCTCCGTGATTGCCGTCGGCCACGGTAGGACCTGCTTCTGTCTCTTGATCTGAAAATAGGAAGGCAGAAAGAATTATATCACCATTTTCCCCCTCCTTTTTTTTCCGCTTCCAGTTGCACAGAAGAGTAAGCTGCACATCAAATATTTTTGTAACACTAGTTCCTGACTGAGTAAAACATGTATGATGTTATGATGGAAACATTCTGGATGTAACTCTTAGAACCTTATTCCTGTTGCTGGTTGTAAAAAAAGAAAAGGAAAAAAAAGTTGGGCACTCTGTGTATTATTTTGCCTGTATACTCTACTTGAAAGATGCCCTAAACATTACAGGCATGAGATCTGTTTTTGACACTTGTTTCATCCACTACATT
This sequence comes from Diadema antillarum, assembly GCF_040938485.1. NCBI lineage: Eukaryota > Metazoa > Echinodermata > Echinoidea > Diadematoida > Diadematidae > Diadema > Diadema antillarum. The sequence goes on along the minus strand of NW_027271356.1, from coordinate 621,090 downwards.
GTGCCAAATTTGCATTATCCATACTGTCACTTCAGAAACAGAAAGTTGTTCCCTCCTCCAACCTTTGATCAGTGTGAACACCATTTGGCTAGTACTGTCACTCGGTCAGGGCAAATGGACCAGCAACACTTTCCCATGCACAGCCAAGGTCGGTGCAATTACGAAACTGACCCACTGTTCCTCTATCAAACTCTTCTGCCAGTTTGTTGGGAGAGTGAAGTCATGGGCATAGTTGGTCCTCGCGTGTAATTCACGTTTTATATGGAGTGAACACATTTTACTTGATTGTGTGGAAGAGAGCTTGAGGACATTTTGAAAAAAAAGAAAGAAAGAAAAGAACAGAAAAACACAAATAAAAAAAAAATGCCTGAAATTGCAATTCCTGCTTACTGCCTTTCTCTGCTTCTTGATCGCGAGTAGCGCCCTCTAGAGAATACCTTCCCACGGTAGGACCTTGAAGATGACCGACTTCTTCTGAGAAGCAGAAACAAAGAAAGGAATACAGGAAGGAATATCCCCTGACATTGCAAAGGGCCAATATGCTTATCAAAAAAAAAAAACAACAACAACAATTTGAAAAATTCTAGAAATAATCTACTGGCAATATTAAGGAAATAAAGTACTATAGGCATCATTGCAAATGTACATAATATTAGAAAAATGAACAACTTTTTTTTTTTCCCAACATGCACTTGATGCTAAACAGAAAATGAATTCATTGATATAAACAAGAATGAGCCAGCATGAATATTTGTCTTACGATCGCCTGCGACGCTGATCCAAGCTCACACTCCGAGAACGCCTTCGCGAGCGTGGACTACGCGAGGACTGACGACGCCTGTCTAATGATTTGCTGCGTGACCTGGAACGGCTGGAGGAAGAGTATGAAGAGTAGGACGGAGTCCACGAACGTGAACGAAACCTGTGGGAAAGAAAAAACAGAGCGGAAGAAAACAAAGATTATTAGCTTTCATATGGTTCTCTTGCATATGGCATACAGACTTGGTGGGGAAAAATAGGATAAAGGATTGAATGAGACAACTCGGTTAGTTTCAGCCAGACTAGTTGACCTTTCTAATGACCCAGAAATACGTATACACTGATCCATCATAGGAAGCATCGCATCTGAATGCTCACTGCTAGGTTCAGAACTCCAGCTGGTACCAATATGACAAAACCCTGTGATGTTATCAAATATTTCAGTATTGCTGAGTGATAATAGTGTTTTACAAATGCTCAGTGATAAATACCAATACCCCCGAGACTGTACACTCAATGTAATGGACACAAACACTGCACACATGTTACTGTGTAGACAAGACTGTTGAGCTTCTGTTATCTTGACATAATTTGCATGGAGGTCTGCTATCATGACATAATTTGCATGGAGGAAATTTTCTTGCATTTGCTGCTTTGCGGCACATGTACCAGCTTAAAAATTAAAACACATGAATATTTGGTTCTTTGTTTTGACATATATCTGTGTACTTTTACCAGTAAAGTGTTACCAGTAGGTGACATTCAAATCACGCACAGTTTGACAAGGTTAGCTAAAAATATGCATCTCAAGAAATCCTCCACTTTTACAATAACAAGCAGACGGGGAGCCTTCAGAGCTGCAACAAATCAACAGTCAGGATGTGACTTTGACCTTGAAGAGTTTCTCATATTCAGGCAGTAAAAATGTGCATGTCATCCGTGGATCAAACTTGGCAAGAACCTGTTTGTTACCTCCAGAGGAATAAGAAGGGGGGGGGGATAAATCCTAAACTTCGTGCTAAATGGACATACAAATTAATACCAGTAAATCTGTTCATTCTCCAAGTTTTGTGTTTGAACACATTTGTGCTCTCAAACAATGTGAACTTACACATGTAGTTAAAAGACCTATAAACTATGGGACCAGAGTTAAGTACATAAAGTGTAACCATACATGCCCCCTTCCATCATTCCAATACTGTACAGTCATGTAATTTCAAATGGTGTTTGCTGCATGGTTATTACCATTGGTTATAGACCAGAACAATTGACATGATTAAACATCACAGTGAATCTGTAAATTAATACAATTAGATTAGATAAACAAGATAAAATTAGTTTTGTTTATATTAGATGAAATCCAATTTGACCAGATTAGTCTCGTGGATCACCTTTGACAGGTCTACTATAAACAAATTACTATACGAATAACTATGCAGCATATTATATCACATGAACATGCTCCCACGAATATACCGGTACTGACAAAGCCTAGCAGGTCTTGTATTAAAATCACAAGAAATAAGCATTATGACATAACAGCATAAAACGGTATTTACAATGCAAGAACTAATGGCTCATCTTGGCAATGGGACAAGAGCACTATTATGGAGCATCTAAGACTAATGTTCCAAAGTAACTCCTGAATTTGAGCCAGGAAAAAACAATTCTTAGATTTCAAAACAGCAAAGGCTGTGTTTTCTGATGACACAATTCACAATATAAAATGTCTTGTGTTTGTTTATGTTTTTACACTACACACACGTACACTAGATGAATTTGCCCTGGAAATGCACCACACTCATAGAGATGAATGATAATGGAGTGGAGATAAACATCACTGTTAATCACAAATGAATTCACCCCCTCTTGGGAGAATAAGGTGGTACACCCTATTTTTGCTGGGCTATGACCAGCTACTGTATAAGCTGTTATTTTCGCGAGGGCTTCAATTTTGCAAATTTCATGAATTACTTTTGGACCGCAAATTTAACAACACACAAAAATGTTGCCATGCACTAGGGCAATAGTGCACTTATGATAGCCTCAGTGTCAGTTCGCGAAAACAACACCTTGCGAAAATGTCTGTGACATTCTCATTTGCGAAAATATCTGTATGCGAAAATAACAGCTCATACAGTAATTCATTTGTAATGACCATTATCATCTGTTTCCTCGCACTCAATTACACTTAAACATAGACAAATCCCACCTGTTGACTAAGAATTCCCTCTTGGAAATAGCATTAACTTCAACCAAGTATACAGAGTTAGGTTCATTTCAATTCCCAGGTATAAAGTGCTGATTGTCTAACCCTGTTTCTTCTTCTTTTTCATATGAAGGAACTCATGGCAATATCTTGCCCTCTTAAGTTTCTACACGCAGGTAATATGCTGGTATATGTGACCCGCTACAACAAAAGGATCCTAAAGTCGCTGATGGCTGAGCCGAGAAAATCAAGTTTGAAGTCAGATCATCAAAATCGGTCAAAACAATAGGTTTTCTGTTTTTTGCATAATTTTGGAGTCTACTGTATCGTCTATCATCTGCCCAAATTTTGAAGCTAAATGGTCAAAGGAAAGGCAAGAAAATAGTGTTTTTCTGGGCCATGATCTCTGACTTTCAACGGAACAGAAACGTGTCAGAAGATTTGGATTTAGCACCGCAGCTAGACTCTGGTGCGCTATGCCCAGCCGCTTCTCCTGGCATCCTGGTCACTGATTGGTCGGTGAGGAGACCGCCGACGCTGTGCTTGAATAAGCATTTCGGGAGTTGGTAGGGCTTGCCTTCGATTGTCCGGAGGTGAAAACTGACTTGCATGTCCCTTGATCACGATTGCGTCGCAAGGAAAACTTTTAAGGTGCTTTTCTCGAAACCATGATTTCCCAGACGTCTCGACATGCTCTCTTTTAAACATCGATATCTCCGCAGCCGATTATTTTTATAAGATGTGTTATATATCAATTTAAAGCAGAAAGATTAGGAAATCATGCCATGCAATTTTCAAATAATTGACCTTACCCGACTTTAGGATCATTTTGTTGTAGCGGATCACATATATGAAATTAAAGTGGAAGAGCAAGGGAATAACATCATGTCATTTTCAGAAAATTGTCCTCCCCCCGACTTTCGTATCCTTTTGTTGTAGCGAGTCACATATAATTTCACTCCTTACGATCCATAACCTTCAGAATGACATTTACCTTTAATGAGCATTAGTGTCACATGTCATGAGAACCCAGTCAACACAAATTTCACACCCTTTTGATTCTGACAGACATCATACGATATCACTCAGATGAGAAAATGAGAGACATGCAAACACAAAAAATAAGAAAAAGTTTACAGAATGAATGACCCCCAAATCTACCTACTGGTTCCTTGACTGTAGCTGACAAGTTGTTAATAATTACTTTGACACTCATATTGACTGAAGGGTGTCAAGCTATTTCGAGACATGAAATAGTAAAGAGCAATTACATACATTTCACTAAATACATATGAGCTGTATACAAGATGACAATTGCTTCCTCAACCAACATTTGCCAGCTTAGCTTCATACAACTTGTGGAAATGATAAATGACACTCAAACCAAAATGTCTTTGTAATCATAGCAATGTCATATAACAAGGGTGATGTATTAAATCATCACATTATCTCTTTATGTGCCAGGGTGTAAACCCTGTGTGCCACATTATTCCGAAATTGTAACGCACAAGCGCTTTTGGAAAGCACGTAACTTTTTATAACAGTGTTTATGCTAGAAATACTGGCAACAAAGTTGCAGACAGATTGCAAGTTTACTGTGATGTAAATTTTATGACATGCTATGGCCATGACACTTTCAATGTACCTTGGCATATTGCAATTTCTCGATCGGCTTGTGCGCAGTTGTGCGTTTGAACAAAATTTGCAAACTTGGTCAGCCATCGACTGAGTCGGGCGTGTGAACGTCGCACACAAAGAATTAAGTGGCATATAACTATAGTTCATTTTCATTACATTTTCTAGGTGTCATACAAGTTGACATGACCCTTCTAATATCTGTTTAATATGGATGTGTCTTGTCTTATGAATGCAATTATAAAGCAAATTTTCACATATTCTATATTCCACTGACGTCAAAGTTTGTGAAACAAAAGGAGGGGGGGGGGTATTACCATATTTGCATGTAAATTTGCACAAGAATCAAATCATTCCTCACAAAATACCTTAGAGGATATAAGATTTATTAGTGGGAAATTGAGCAAAGAAACTGGGATTCCATCGGGATTTGAACCCGAGACCTCCGGATTGCTAGCCTGGTGTTCTACCGACTGAGCTATAGAAAGCCCTAGTTCAGTGTTCGTCCCAGAAACCCTAAATTCTCAATGCTCGAATGGTCAGAAGGTATAGCAGTGTGTTCATGTGTGACACTCACTTACACATGGCACAATCGGAAATGTCCTATCCCATAAACCTATGCCACTAGGTCAGCGCCTTTGACAACTTGAAAGAAATCCTCGCGTTTGAATATGTCACAGTTTGCTGACAAAATAGCAAAATTTATACATGTTTTTGCACCTATAAATCTGGAGTAACATAAGAGGAGATAATGAATCAAAGATGAAGACCAACATTTCTGTTCAATATACTCACATGTCAAACTCTTGATTTGTTAACAAGCATACATGCCTTAAAATATTTGAATACTCATATTACCTCAGAGATGATGTAAGAGCAGCCAATGGGGAACATGTGGAAAGGGGGATACAATGAGGAGATTAAAAAGAAAAAAATGACGCATTTCACAAAAATGAACAGTCGTGAAGAAGCATGGTTAAGCAAAGTTACAACAATGCACCGACTGGCAGAAAAGCATTCCATAGACAGTGTGAACACATGCCAACTAGAAGGCTTTGAAACACAAAATAACATTTGATCGATGTATCTGACACGTGTATATGCATACTCCGTTGATTTTCCCTTTCCTAACAATCAGCATCATGAGCCTGTAATTGCCCTGCAACACATATATGCAAACTCAACTTTGATAGATACATTTATCCAGAGTACATTTATTCTGCAGGTTTAAGACATGATACCAATATATCATGGCTATAATCATAGTCATTTCATCGCCCTTTCACATTTCTATTGTGTGCAAAGTCAGATAAACCTCATATCAAATTTTCTTGAAGTGTTGTTGGATTCCATATTTTAGTCTTAACTTTGAACCTTGCTACAATATTGTGCTTAAGTGTGTAAGCCCTGTACTGCCCTCTCTTGTCTCCTGTCCACATTCAAAGTCATCTTCTCGGGCTTGGATGTTTTCATGGTCATCACAAAATAAAAGTTCTCATGACACAATTAAAAAATAAACTAGCAACTGCACCCTCACTGACAGTGCATAGATTTCTGAATGGTAAACACACTAGAAATGCTGTATGAAAACCACAAACTGAACATGGGATATGTACGGTTGGTCCAAAGTAATCAATACTGCAAGATAACAATCTCTGAATCATGTGTATACTCTATCTCCCCCATCCCCTCTTCCAAACCAATAAAGCAAATTTAAAGAAACAATATCAAGTGTTCAAAAACAACAACATAATATTCCGTCTCTCAATCAGAAGACACACTTCAAACATTAAGCAGTGCTACCTGTTATCTGAGACAGTGCTCTTTGCTTATCTCAGAATAATCTACTACATTTGAGTGTCTCTACTCAGATGCCAATAATAGGACACTTCATTGCCACGTAAACTCTGATTGGTACATTTCTACATAGAATTTTGTATTTCTTGAAACACTTTTTTTCTTTCCAGGGGAAATTGCATGAAATATGAAATATTGCATGTAAACTGAGTGAAGTGAACTTCCACTAACCTGTGCCTCGGGGATCTGCCTCGTGATGGAGTGCGTTGTCTACGATGGTAGTCACGGCGACGAGAGCCACTACTACTGCTCCTGCTCCGACTTCGACTTCTACTTCTGCTGCTGCTGCTCGAAACACTTCTTGATCTGGATCGTTCAGACCGAGAATCTTCATCACTACTCCTACTCCGGCTGCGGCTCTCAGCCCTCTTCAGGCTCCCATTTCTGGCGCTGGCCCTGCCGGAGCTCTTCACATTGCCAGGAATAGGAGACTTGCTTGGAGCGTTTGCAGAAGACCTGCTCTTGCCACCTGGAGAAGAGCCGGTATACTTGTTGGCCGATTCGTGGGATAGCCTGTGCTTTCCGGGCGGTGTTCTGGCATTTGCAGGAGAGCTGGCGTCTTTTCTAGGAGAGTTCACAGCATTCCTTGGATATTTGGTGGTATTCATTGGAGGCTGTACACTGTGCTGGGAAGCAGCTACCATGGTATCTTGACTGCCAGTTGGCTCCTTACTTGGTAGCTGCTCCTCTTTAGACCTGTCGGAATCATTCAGCTTGCTTTGATCAGCTCTCCCTCCTCCTGCTGCTGCTGATTCCCTGGACTGACCATTTTCTTTGGCTGCACCATTAGGTGCTTTGGCAGTGTCGTCATTTTCTTCCTCCTCTTCTGAACTGCTGCTTCCGGAGCTGCTGCTGTTGTCGTCCTCCGAGCTGGATGAGGATGATGAAGAGGAGGAGGATGGAGACTTGACCATCTTGGCATCTTGCTTTGTATCCGTATCCTGAGCACACTTGGAGGAGTCATCATCTGCAGTTTCTTCCTTCTTCCTGTCACTCTCTGCCGCGCTGCCATTTGTGACAAACTCCAGGATTTTTTCATTGTGGCTGGTCAAGATGTGCAGTCTCTTGTTCAGTGAGCCCTCATCACCTGCCTCATCATCATCATCATCAGAGTGCTTGGTGCTCTGCTCCTCTTCAGGGAGCATCTTTCGTCCTTGAGCTTCCCTCTCATTTTGGTCTGCTTCCACCAACGGACTGCCATCCTCATCCTCAGATGGAGGGTTCCACTTGAAGGTCTCCTTGACGACAGGCTTGGATGCCTTCTTAGTTTCTGGCCTCTGCCGCTCTGCCTGAGCTCTCCTGTCATCCTCTGATTCTGACTCAGATGAGGATTGTGAACTGGAAGCTCTTCCCTTTCTCCTGCTCCCAGACGAAGAGGATGATGAAGAATCTCTCGATGAGTGGCGGCGATGTGACCGCGTCTCCATCTCGTCCCTGCGGCCCTGCTTCTGGTAGTCAGCTTCCTTGCTCTTGTGCAGGGGACTCAACGAGTGCTTCCTTGTCAAGATGGGGTTGGTGGACGAGGTGCTTGACTGCCGGGGTCTGGAGGAAGAGTACTCTGACATGCTGGTTTGTGGGACCTTCTCCCCTTGTCTACTATCTCTTTCATACCTATCCAAGCAAACAGCACAAAATTGATTACCAACAATACTGGAAGGAGGTGGACAATCTTATCTCTGGCAAAGGGGTTGTAACTTACATAAACGTATGATGTTCAATCTAAATCTATAAAACACTACACTTGTTAATAGAGTTATCTTTTTATCTAAACTGACAACTTCACAAATCTAGAAATGTTGCTATGGCGACTGATATGCCTTCGCCATAATGCATGATTCTCCTAATATGTTCAGATTAAAAAAATCTGAGCTGCATGGTCCTAAATGCTATCAGAATATCTGATAAGGTGTAAAAAATGAGCTGTGAGAATATTTTACTTCAAAATTATCATTTAGTACTTCAAAAAAGTAAAAATTTGAAATCACCTCCATAGACTACTGTGCTAGAATTATTCTCGGACCGAGAATAAATGCAATTATCATAGATATCTTCATAGTTAATGTGTTACTTTCATTATTTTTGCATTCTTGTGTCATCCATCTGAACATAATTAGACTGGTCCAGCAGCTCAGTTTTAGAGTTTTTTAAATCGATCAAACACAATGTTAATCAGTGGCTTTCATGGGTCTAACATCTGAAATATTATAAAAATATTTTATTTCTGTTATATCATAAGGACCTTTGTGACCTTTGACCTTTGACCCCAAATACCAGTGAATATTTGTCTTGTCATACTCTACCCTTACACCAAGTTAAACGTTCATGTCTCATAGTATGTAAAATACTGTGCCATAAGTTTTTTTTTCACAAAATAACCTGTGACCTTTGACCTTTGACCCCGTGACCCTAAAATCCAAACAAAGTATCATCCCCCCAGGATATACCCTCATACCAAGTTTGATGTAAAACCACCCCACGGTTCTTGAGATATCGACAAAAACAAAACGGGACGGACAGACGGACGGACGGACATTCGGACGGATGGACGGACGGACGGACGGACGGACGGACGGACGACCCGAAAACATAATGCCTCCGGCCACTTCGTTGGCGGAGGCATAAAAACTTGTTGTCCTGCTTATACAGGGCAATGAAACAGGGGTCACAATTGCAGTCCTGAATTCAAACAACTTCATTGCATGAGACAGAAACCACTGCTTTCATACAGTATAATGAGACAGAACTTATGATATGATACCTTGAATTCTTTGATGAGACAGAAGTTTGTGGTGGAGGCGACGGTGACTTCTTGTGAAATTGAGCCGGAGGAGATGGCTTCTTGACAAGCTTGGCACGCCCCGACAGCTCGATTGCCTTCCTTGCTTGGCTGCAGAGAATAAAGGTACAGCAAACAAACAAAAAAAATCAGCCACCTTGTATCTACCTCTGAACAGGGAGGTGCTAGAGAAGGAGAGACAACTACTGCTCTCCTTTGAAGTCATGCGCGGCACCGCCGAGAAGTTTTGCGTTCAACTACAGGTGTTACCCATGTGCTTCGACAAAAGAGAGCATCAATAATCAGGACTAGCGCTCTCACATCTAGAAATACTTGCCCCTACTGCAACTGCTCTCTCTTTCAATGTGATGCCAACAATGAATTTGTGTACCTTGAATTGGAGCAGCGAATCAAAATGCAGTGTAAAACTGACAATTTTAACAGCAAATAGTTTAAAAGCACGCTGGAACACACTTTAGCGGAGTACTTTATTTGAAAGATCGAAATATCCCAGATTAAAAGATAGAAAACTAACATGCGGAAATGTGCGCATTATAGAAAAATATTAGGTTTCTAAGAGGGCCTAATTTTCATTTCATTTCCATTTGCGCATTACGAAGAGACTAGAAATACATGTTTATAATATGTGACCGTGCACCTCAAAACGAACATAAAGTCGCACACACTGATTTTGCGTGAGGACTGAAAATAAGTGAAATGGGTCAACCTAGCCGAACTTGACTTTTTCATATTTTCTGAAAGAGCGGGTCTTCTTTTACATTATGCTAAAATTTGGTATCATAAAATGGGCAGGAAAGTGTGTTTTTTTAGCAGTTTATTTCGAACATTTTTGGTAGAATAGTGTGACTAGGTGTGTCTTTGGAATCCCTTTTTCATTTCTGAAAAACCTTGTCTACACTCTTCTTTTTCAACTCTAATAACTTTTGAAAGGATAGTGCTACCGCTTTGAAAGATGGCATTAATTATGGACAGAATGTGTTAATGAGGCATGCTTAATTTCAGTTTAACCTGATAATCCCTTCATTGTTGTTACTCTGGTGGTTTACTTCCTGTTTTTTGTCCCATTCATCGCACAGCCAGCACGGTTTGGTAAAGATTAAGCGCTTGAATAGACACTGTACTTCAGAGCCTCTTTTCTCAGTTCACACTTTTCCTGAGTTTGTGCTTTCTTTCCAATATTTAGATAGGTCAGGAGAGCCCATTTGATTTGAGTTATACATCATTTTAAAGCTTAAAGTCTGCTCTTTCAGAATATGGTCTTAACTAAAAATTCATGTCTGGCGACTTTTTGTTTGTTTTGAGGTGCAGGGTCACATATTGAATTCTTTCCTAAACTATTCTAGACCAATCCGAGTATTTCATTCAAAATCTTACGGTGAAATAAAGCTTGTAATTCAACGAAAAGGTGAAATGCATTTTTCGTTTCTGAACTTCGTCTTGCAACTAGAGCGGTGCCGAGCATGACTTCAAAGCATAGTGGAATGCTAGACATCCCATTGTAACGCCTTGAACCCAAACATGTGTTTGCATGAATTACGAAGAGTTGCCACTCCATCTCTGTAACACCTCCCTGCTCTGAACAAACGGAGACTGCAGTGAGATGCAATAGGTCTGCAGACATATGCCTGCAAAAATGCAGGGTCACATTGTACCCTCTGATAAAGTTACATTCAAATGCACATAAAAATATATGCACACATACAAAACACTTTCTCGACTAATTAGAGATCACAAACCATGTGCGTGAGTATGTCAAGAAAAGGTGTGGAACTGTATCATATGAACCCATCTTGCTTTTGTGTGCTGGTGCACCTGGTTTATGGGAAGGGTGCATGAAATCATTACATACTGTTATGCCTATTTCAGTTGACGATACACATAAAGGAGTTACATTTATTTTCGGGGGGGGGGGGGGGTGGGATTAATGAGTGCCAAAAAAAACCTTAAAAAAAAAAATAATTAAACATTTGATACACATTTAGAGCAAACAAATTCAGAATTTGTGATGTGAAGACCTATTCACACCAGAGGAAATTGTCAGGGAATGGGATATCACAGGCCAGAACAGATGCCAGGGACCATTCATAGGCAATAGCAACAAGAAGAAGGACATCAACAACAAGCGATTCTACAACTCACCTCATGATATCAAGGCTGGTGAAAGAGGGCCTGACCTTGAGTGGCTTCTGACCCGGCTTCCAGTGGGTTGGAGGAGGGCTGTCATCCGAGGAGTCCTCATCCTTTGATTTGCTACCAGACGAGGGGGAGAGGAGATGTGGAATGCTTTCATAGTCTGCCATCCACACTTTGTAATAAACACTCCAATTTGCAAAGTAGCTAACAGTATACTAATATCCACAACCTCAACAAATACTATTACTACCACTACTTCTGCCACTATCAAAATGTTATCCACCTCTATTACTATTTTGATTACAACTACTACTCTCATTACAAGCCCATTCAGAGAAGAGCAAAACACATGGAAAATGTGTATCTTATAAAATACATTTAAATATATTGTAATCTAATTCACAAAAATAAATTTCATATTACAAAAACACACACAGTGTGACATCATTTCTTCTATCCGTACACACAAAGGTCAATTGCCGTACACACAGAGCCAACTGTTTGAGACCTACACCACCCCCATCTATTTGGCATTAACATGCCATATGTTTGTTTCATCACAATTGGCACACATACAGTCAGTGGCGTGCCTTTAGATCTTTGCAGATGTATTGTACGCATGACTAAATCTCTCAGGTATTCCTACCGCAGCCAAGTTTGACTCCTTGCCTGTTGAGAAATATCTCACACTGCAGTCAAGTAATGTCGTCTATCATAAGTCTCAAAGTATATCTGCAATTGGAGGAGTTATGCCATAGTACTGGCTGAAAAGCTCAATGGTGACATACAGGGTTCACGAGAACCTCACTGTGGCATCAGAACAAACCTTGCTTTCTGAAAGTCATCCCGGATGGTTGCACTGGTGATGACCCTACTTGATGAACTTTGCCTCTCAGAACGAGAGTTCCTGTCAAATCTTGATGGTGGAGATCTCTCACGACTCCTCCACCCACTCCTCTTCCTCCTGAGCTTGTCACGCAGGTCCAGAGACCGTGAGCGGGAACGTGACCTTGAGTAGGACCGGGAACTCGATCTGGATCGAGATCGGGAACGGGATCGGGACTTGGAACGGGAACGGGATCGGGAATACGAGTGAGAATGAGAGCGAGATCGCCGCTGGAATTTTGAGCGTGAATGAGCGTGGGAGGGCGAGTGAGAACGTGAACGGGAATGGGAGCGGGAGCGGGAATGGGAGCGGGAACGGGAGTGGGAATCATCATCACTTTCATCGCTGTATCGTGAGCTGCGTCTTCTGGAAGGCTTCTTCTTATGATGTTCATCTCTCCTACTTCTGTGTTTGCTATGTGACCTGCATGAAGACGAAGAAGACAGAAACTGTTTCGTAAGACCTACAACATTACCCTCCTGAGGGAAGAGTACCCTTGATCTCTAAAAAACATTCAATCATAACATTATCACAAGAATGCAATGACATCTTATACATTCATTCAAAACACAAAACAACTTTATCATGCCTCATTCTAGATATTTCACATCACACAAGTCTACCTTTCTATCTGTCTGTGACCATAACAGATGAAAAGAGCTGAATCACTGATTACAATCCCTAATCTATTTGCCAATGCTGGTAAGTACTGTATCACATTTCACTGGGTATTATTTCTTCCCTGGGTGTCACCGATACATTTGCAACATCACTGTGCCATATGCAAGTCCCATTGTAGATGATTCCAACTGATGTTACCCCATGATACCACACTCAATGATCAAAGTTATTGTCAAGAATCTCATTGAGCCATCAAGCAGTAGCAATAGTCTTCATTATTCAACAAGTCACTTGTTGCCACCCAAAGTTTGAATATGCATGATTTAGAGACTTGGCATCATAAAAATCAAAATGTACTTCACACAGGGTAACAATAACATAACTTACTTATGGTCATACTTAACCATTTGTGTGCTTTGAGTACCAATTGACACAGAAAACCACATAGCATAGTACACACTGTCCAAATTCCCTGGCACGGAAGGGGTTAATGGACAGCATTGACTCTGCCCATCCACTACAGGTAGACCATCTCACCTCTGTTTCTTGTCTCTGGGTTTCTTCCTCCTGGACTCCCTGGAGTCCTGTGACACCACCTCCCCCTCCTCCATCTCCGATTCCTCCTCCTCCTCCTCACTCTCCCGTCTCCCTCTCCTGTCTCTACCGTGCTTCCGGTTCTTGTCCCCCTCTCTGTCCCGTCGTCCTTTTCTGCTGAGAAAGGTTTTCAACAAAAATTCCTCGGCTTGTAAACCACCATGTTCCATTGCCCCACTATACAAATATATTGAACCTACTTCCTGAAAGAATTGTAAGAATCACTTTTCACAGCATGTTACTAGAAATCCATACCATATCCTGTACTATGAGCACTGAATACTTGTATTCATAATGCAAGCTTATACGACAATAACTTAACTTATGCTGAAATTTATGCACACTTCTTGCTCATCTACATCAAGGTATGTGTATTGGTTACATTTTTGTATTACTTCCTTCAACTTTAGCAGTCTCATCTCACATTTCCTGGAGGGTATTGAAAAGTAACATTGATAGCAGCATTTTACAAACTGACTTGCCATATAACCCATCCCGACTCTAATTGTGCAGACTGCAGTATCTCCTAACATTCCGCACTGTATGGAAGCTTTCATGGAAATGTTGGTGAATCTGGTACCTCACCTAGACTTATCCTCCTTCAGTGCCACACCCCTTTCCCAGCGAGCAGGGGAATCTCCCTGACCCTGCTCCCACTTGGAGCGCTGCTGGTCATCCAGGGCCTTGTTGCGGTTCCGGTTGCGGATCTCCGCACGCCAATGGGGCGGGGTGGGGCTGCGGGAGAAGTGGGAGCTATTGCCCATGCGATAACGCTGCACAAAAAAAAAAAAACGATGAACATTGCACAGAGCATGTTTTAGCAAAGTCTGAACTGCCAACAAGGAAACCAGTGTGAGAATCATCTTAAGAATGGCTCTGAAACAATCCAGAGTTTACATTTAACAGAAATTATCTATAGCCAAAAGGGAAATCATAGATGATCACTACTGCATATTCTGGGTGCAGTTGTATCATCTGGTATACTGACATACATGGAATGTGTATGAACCACGGAACAGCTCAAAATACCCAGCCAGCTAATCAAATTGTGCAAGTAGCGATATGATGACATATCCAAGCACCAACTTGTGTATCAAGAACAACAACAAAGACAATGATAAAATGATAAACTAAGAAAAAGGTTTTCCACAGAGCAAAATATTAACTATGCAGATTTCATTAAATATACAACATTCCAAATGTGAAATATACAACATTCCAAATGTTGCTGAGTTTGTAACTGCAAATTTTAAATGTAGACTCACCACTTGACCTCTCCCTTTAATCTTGCGGCCAGAAATGGAAAGTGGTCTCTGACTCTGATACTGAGGAGGATTATCCCTGGAGTATCACAAAAAAATGAAACGAGATAAGGGTAAAGAAATAAAAGATATCAGCACAGGCACATACTATTTTATCTACACCGTGAAAATGAAAATGAAGCAGATCAAATCAGAGCACCTTTCTCAGGAGTATGTGGTTAAAATCTGAAAGGTCAAAGGTCACTACAGACAAGTTAAAGCTGACTACAACCAAGTATGTGCCACACACATACATATGTATACACATAATACATACAATGTACTTGACAGCACTCAGTAGCGCCCATAACAATAAAACCCTGAAAAAGGTGCTTTACATATATCTTCATATACATATAAAGTAGCTTACCTCACCCATTAAGTAAAGGTAAAAGAAAAGTAAACATTTTTTTTTTGTTAAAAAACAAAAATAAGTCACTCTGATGTTACAAAGATGGCATTACGATGACCCATGTTTACCATGCCACATAGCACTATTAAAACACACCTTTTCAAACTTATCTCTGAGTATTTTTTTTTTTCATACATGATTGAGTTCAGTGAAAAGACCCTGCTTCATTTGAGTTATATTCACAGTGGACACTCTGTCAGTTTTATTGGGCATGGCATACATGGTCTAGTATGTGCTAGTATACATGCAGTTCATCTGGCATAGGACACATAAACAACACTGTATGATTAGGCCTGGAATATCTGATGCACAAGACTTGTGTCTCAGGTTGTGGCTTATGAGTCACCACTGCATCCACTCCACTTACTCCTTTTTGGGCAGAGCTCTCATGAGGAAGCGGTTTGCTGGAATTTCAGGAATCTCGTCAGGATTGATCTTCACATGGGATATTTCACTCTTGATCTCCTTGGTTTCCCACACAACCTCCTCTTCTCTGGATGTCATGTGACAGAAATGCAAAAGAGGCAGAACAGAAGAGAGAGGGAGAGAAAAACAAGGGATGATACTGACATTGCTCAAACTTAGAAGAACTGCAAACACTCACAGACAAGGCTGGAATTTAAAAGAAAAAACTTGTTCGGATAAAAGGAAGTCATACTGTTCAATTTTCCGTGAAATGTGAACTTACAACACATCAACTGAAAGTTCACAGAGTTTGCTTAGAATGCTTGTTAGCCGGAAATCAAATTGTAACATTATGGGTGAAACTGGAAACAGAATGTTATGTTATGACAGCCGCAAGAAATGCAGTCAAGTTACTAAATGCTGTAATTATCCCCTTTGTGCACTTAAAACTTCTGCCATAGAACAATTACAACATCTAACAGTTGCAGAAGTCCCTACGTTGACAGCAGCACATCACAAAGAAAACTACCAAAAGAATTAATCATTCAAACAATCAAGTCTTGAATACAGCAAAAGAAACAAATGCCACTAGGAGAAGGAAGAGATGGAATCATACTTCTTCTTCTTGGCCTTCTTTTTCTTCTGTTTCTCCTTCTTTCTGCGCTTGGCCTCCCGCAGCTTGCGCCGGTACTTCTTCCGCTTCCTCCGCTCCTCCTCACTGTCCGTCTCAGACGAGTCCGTGGTGGTGGAGGACGAACTGTCCGACTCGGTCGGCTCATCCGACGATTTCGAGTCGGAGCCCGAGGAGGGCGCCACCACCTTCTTCTTTTTGGGCTCTGCGTAGTTTGACAGAAACAAACTGTGCTACTTGAGACTATCACTTGTGCATCATTCTCCAAGTGAATGATGCTTTCTCACTAAAGACATAAATGAACCAACTGACATTACACTTGATTCACATGAAGAAACTGACAGTTTGGTTGCACAAAAAGTAAAACCCTGATGCCTGCTTTCCTCAGGGTGACCCACACTGATACTTGGGCAAGTAACAGTTACAGATATAACCTTTTACTTGTCCTGGATACTAAGTTCATTTGTGACATCACCATGATAAAAATGCAGAGCCTATTGTACACACATACTACAAAGATGAAGGCCTAATTTAAGCACAGAGAATGGGGGGTTTCAAACTTACTACATATAGCAGCACCACAGATGCCTGTAACCTACACATGTACATTGGATACGAATGAGAAAAACAACAAATCTTTCAAACATCAAAAGTTGCCTCTCCATCATATCTCTTGTCATACAACAATCTGGTAGAGTTCAATCAGTAGCACCAATTTAAGGAAAAGGACAGGCAAATGTTTCCTGCTCTACGAAGCACGCACACACATACATACACACACACAGACACACACACACTTTTTTTAATTATTTTTCAGTAATCTTTATTTGATTTCTGTAATTTCAAACAACATTCATCTTGAATGTATAAACACAAAGTACAAACAGCAATATTTTTAAGAAGAAGAAGAAGAAAAAAAAAAAACCACAACCGGTGCGTGACCAAAAATACATACAACTTTAATACACACACACACACGCACACAAAGAATTAATAGAGCCCATGGGCAGGACTTATATTTGAATGATTTTCTTACAATAAAACTTATGTAGCAATGGGATGGCATGGTGGCACTAAAGCTATCTGTACCTTTTGATTTCAGTTTCAGAATGAGTTCTCCGCAATTTGTGATCCGAACATCAGCCAGCGGTCTGTTCTTGCCGTCCGTTCTCTGGTTTTCAACTTGGCTCACCACATCACTGCCTTGAAGCACTTTGCCAAACACTACATGGACCCTATGTGACAACAATAATAATACATGTAATGATACGTTACATTTCCATAGCACATATCATCACAGATGCTGTCCCTATTAAAGCACTTTGTGAGTAGAGAAAGAGCAATGAGCAAGAGAATTAACATAACAGGATCAAGAGAAAACATGTAAATGAATACAATCACAATTTTGGAAAAGACAGTAACAAATATTCAAATGTTAACACTAACAACAAATGATGATATCTCTAATGCGAACAATGCCAAAGTTTACATAGTATACAATAAACAAATACATATAAATATATACATTTACATATCGATAGATATATACTTACCTATATAATACATAAAAATCCTTTAAATCAAAACATTTTTTTGTTGTTGTTCAAACCTAAACAAAAAGTTGTGAACCCCATTCTAAAGTTTAGGGGTTTAATTCATTTTAGGTCAAAAAACTTTGATGAAATCATGAAGTTGGATACATTCTTGGCAAGATATCAGATGATGACCTGTCATTTTTTCTAAACATATTTTACTTATACAAGTATACAGTCAAGTCGACAGGATTGGTGTAAGACAGAGTGTACAAAAGACTATCAACAACCTTTTTGAAGAGTCCACAAATTAGCCTCAACATTCTAATATCTCTAATGAAGTAAAAAGATGCAATCATATCCTTTCACTGCTTTATAATGTGCTCGAAACTTTCTTGCAAAATCAAAATGAATGGAAATGGTTTCTACAAATATGAAAGCAACAATATTTGGCAGGCGCCACAACATATCTTCCAATTTGTGCTCATGCATTTGTTTATCAAAGAAAGTGACAAGTGCTAAAGCATGTTTTGAAAAAGGTATGTGTCGAGAAAAAAGGATGTCACTACAGGGCTCCAGCTACTGCTCCTCCTCCTCCTCATCACCAAGTAATCATCATCACCACTTCTGACACTCCCATCAAACCACATACCTATGTGTGACTGAAATTGTCAGATAGAAGTGAGCTCATTACCATCATTACCACGATCATCATTCCAATCATTACCACAGTCATCATCACCACCATTATCACCATCATCATTACCAGTGACAATACAAAATCCACACAAGACAAAGACTATCACGTAAAAGCAAGCTTATCATCATCTTTATAATCATTACCACCATCACCATCATTACCACTATCACTATCATTATCATTATCACCATCTCATCTAACCACATACTCATGCATGACCAAATATTGTCAAACAAACGTGAGCAGCAATATACTGTAAAAGTGGAAATTTTCGAGGTGTTGAAATTTTTGCGCATTTCGCGTAACCAGAAACTAGCGCAAAAATAAAAGCATGCAAATATTTTTGCTTGTCATATGTTCCAGTAGTTGATGTCTTGATTCTGCGGAATTAAAAATGCACAGAACTCTTCTTACCTGGTTGAGTGCGAAAAATTAGTCGCCCAAAAATATCTACTTTTACAGTATAAAATATTAATGCCCAGATACTTTTCCATTATCAAATATAAAGCAACTTTTCAAAACCTGAACTGAGCATTTCCTCTAGACAGAGTATTAACTCTTAATGTGCCAGGCCCAAAACCCCTAACGTGCCAGAGGTTTTTACCTAACGCCAGAACGTTTCGAAACTGGACTGACAATGAAATTTAAAACCGCCATATCTCTGAAACTATTGACTGTTTTAAATTGAGTTCTACACAACATATATCAAGAAATGTTTGCTCTTTCGTGTCATGCAGTCAGTTTGCCACAATATCTCTCTGAATCTGATATATTGCAGAAATATTTGATACATCAAAAAAATTATTAGAGATTTTTGTGTAGTATGGAAAAAAAGAGTCGGTCTTGTTTTTTCTTCAATGGAACGCTCCCTTGACTCTGTGAGAAAGTTTTAGAGCAACATTTCCTCTTTCAAATGATATCAAAATTGCCTTCTAGAATTGTATGATTCCAAAGATACTAGCAGTTTATTTTGTCTTAGCAATTTCTCTCTCTGCCTCAGTAATTCATTCCCAAATCTGAGTCCTTTAGTCCCAGATCCTGTATTTGAAACTAAAGTAATTGTCCCGGGCCCTGGAGTAGTGTCTTTTGTCCACCTGAGAAGGAAGAACCTGCTAATCCTCCTTTTGTCTACGCAGACCACGGGCAGGCGTTACCGTATCCTATTGAAATTGGCAGGCCTTTGTCCACGCGCAATTCCTATGCTATCGTGGGGACGATTAGTGACGTTCACCAAAACAGAAGGATAAAAGACTTGACCGACGAACGAAAGCTGACCCTCTTTGAGGGACAAAGTCAAAGCAGCTTCCCGCAGGACAGCGTCCAAGCAGAACAATGCGAGTGGAACCGCATAGACAATACACGCAGAGTCAATAGCATACACATGTGTGGTTTACCTATGAGACTTTTGATCCATACACATCTCGCAGAGGGTGCGTCTGCTGCGGATTTTCCCGATGTGAAAAAAATACATCTAGCTGAAAAATCGTGTATTTATTCAAAATTTTCCGATGTAAGCATGCTCATATTTTTAGTGGAAACGATAGCTATGCTAATCAGCTACCAGTACATATCATTGGCAGTTGCTTGGTGTAACACATTATGGTACCACAAGAACTTAAATGATCAATGCTTTTCTCGCTGTTCTTAGTCGCCGATCGGCGACCATGGCACGTCAGGACTAAGGTCGCCGTTCGGCGACCATGGCACGTTAAGAGTTAAGCATATACTGCACAAGACCTGAAAGCAACCATTTCCTAAGTGCAGGTGACACAGGTAAAATCCCAATAATTCTATAAGATTAAAAACTTGCGCACGAAGGCTAAATGGGTTTCAAAAGAGGTTTATCTGTTTTCCCAATTTGACAAGGTAAGCAGCTTCATCATTGACAGTCCGCACTGCTGAAACATCTTTGTATCATGATTTTAGCTCAAATTTACTTGCCACCTTTACGAGTATTAGTGTCATATAATGGGGCAAACGATTTCTTGCTTTGCTGTGATTAATTTGATTTGTCATTTCTGTTCAGCTTTTCAGTAAAAAAAAAAAGGATGTGCTGCTCTGACAGGATAATTTGTCAATTTCCATATTTACTGTTACCATCAATATCAAATCTTTTGATGCATAGTCAATGACTCTCACTGACCCAACACTATCTGAGACATGCAGTGGATTGGTGTGCTGGCTATAGTCTTACGTTTGAATACACACATACAATATGGACTGTTAGTGATGCAATGTGAAATCCAACCAACTTACCCATCCAAATGAGGTGCTGGCTTTGTGGTTCTGCAAAAACCAGAAAGGAAGTAGAAACAAGAAATTACAAGATTAACTGAAGTCACTTTTAACACAATGACACTTCAAATAATGCCACCTTATAATTCAAAACATCGCATAAATTCTCACAGTGGAACAAAGGTGAAACTCTTCCTGGTTTCTTCACTTACCTTTAACTGAGAGAGAGAGAGAGAGGGGGATGCCCATTCAGAGATTAAATTGTACTGATAACAACAGGCATTATCTAATGGATGATGGATACTGGCATTGTGTATAGAAACAAGCAAAACAATGGCCAGGGGCACATCTCTGCTCTCAAGAACAAATGATACCAAAACCATATCACATCAATATTCTCTGAATCAAATCTGTTCAATGAGACTTTCTGGCGATACTGGTATTCAGGGTTACTAAGTAACAGTCAAAAAGAATCTGGGTGGGAGAGCAACTCAGACAATCAATCAAATCTACTACAAAGTGATGGGCTGGATATTGTTTGCCCCTAGTTTTAGGGTAAAGGAGAATCTATGAGACCATGGGTTTGATGAATAGCAACTGAAACGAACTGAAGATCGGACATAATTAAATAAATTATCTCATTTTGTGAGGTTATCTCTATCCATGCTTGTAAGGCATTCAGCATCACATATATCAATGTAGGCACTCTACCTTCCAAATAAAACAGGAATGAATTTCATGAAATCAGTCATACTTCCTATAAGACAAATATCTACTGCAGTGTTTTAAACTTATTCAACTAAATTTCACTGGCAAAGTATCTCGTTTCTGAACACAATGTCAACAAATGATGTCATAGTACAAATAATATAACAGTGTCATATGTTTGTGGTAAAATTCAATCCCATTCAGTCTTACATGTGTAATCCAATTTCATTTAACTCGATGAAAGTTGCTTTTTACAGAGGGTTGTAAGAAGAGTGCATTAACTATTTGCACAACAATGAAAAATGTATGCTGGCCATTAATATCTCAGTGGCCATCATCACAAAGTCTGATTTACAGCATGCCAAGTACGTAAGATTGTAAATTTCCATCAATGTGAGAGTCATCGCACAGAATTATGATAGAGTATATAAACGTAAATCTTGATGGACTTAAAAAATGTATCTAAAAGCAACACAACCACTTCACAAAGCAATATCAATGTGAATAAAGGAACAAATTCTGTTTACTCAGATGAAGATCTACAATTCACTACACCCAAGGTTTACCTTTACGATGCTTGAAGTTGGTCTGAAAGAAGGGTGATCGAATATAAAAACCAAATGAGGGAAAAAATTGAGTAGCTTGTATGGGTTATGGAATACTGATTAGGGTAGGATGCGGGATGAAAGGGGGACGGGGGAAGAAATAACCGTTCTTGGCATGGTCTGTGGTACACCATACCCATAACATTCTGTATCTTTCTGGCAGTAATTGATAGTACTGTCAGTTTTTTTTCTATCTGAAAAATCTACTTCTTCATTACCAGCTTGGGGAGTTAGGATTTATCTGCCCAAAACTTATTAAAAGGAAATTTCAGTATATTTCCGTTCTTGTTATTTATGGATACAAACTACTTACATTGTACACATGATTGCAGCATAAAACCTTGTGACTCAGTATAGTGGGTGATTCTCCTTTTTCTTTGTGTATATGCCATAACTCTAGATACAGACTGGGTTAATCTTTCCAATGTTCTAATTTACAGGCTGACACTTGAGAGAAAAAAAAAAGTTTTTTTTGTTTTGTTTTTTTAATTTCAAAGTTTTGTATATCTTGGTAAACAGTCACAAAATGGAAGAACTTGAGACTGTAAACCCTTGAATGGCACTGTTTGAGGATAACAGCATCAACACATTTACACACAAACAAATAGAGGCAGAGATACATCCATGCATACAGACAGACAGACATATATATACACACACCCACTCACATACTGCATATAATATGCAAAATCTAAACCTTGTTGTTGGGCAATACTTTAAATTGCACAATCTTTATGTCAGCAACCTTATGTGATAGGCAAATTTGAAGAAGACGTTCCCCTTTAATAATCTTTGACATTTAGACTAAAGAAAATAAAAATCCCATGCAACTATTACTTGACTCATGTATTTGCAAGAAAAAAAAGAAACCCTCACCAAGTTAAGTTCTGTTCCATCAAACTAGTCCAATGAAAAGAAAAAATTGCATTTTCAAAGAGAAATTTCTTGTTTTCTTTCAAGGAATGACGTCATGATACTTGACAGGCCTTCACACATCATCAATTCCGATCATAGAGGACATCTTGCAATCTAAAACTATTTATGTGCTATGCAAGGACCAGTCAACTTCGTCAAGTGTCTGGTATGTCCCTGCCTCCTAAAATGATGTGATATTCCGCAGAGGAAGACTTACATGAAGAACTGCGATCCATTTGTGTCCTTGCCCCGGTTAGCCATGGACAACAGGAATGGCTGCTCATGCTTCATATCGAAATTTTCGTCTATAAATAGGAATGGTGGAAAAAAGGAGAGAAATTTCCTCTATTGTAACACAAATGCAGATATGATGCTATGCTGCATAGAGACCAGTTCGTATGACTAATACATACAGAGCATCAATTTCAACTCATCTTTGTATACATGCATTTTACGTTCACTTAAAAATGATGCCAAGTACACAACTTCACACAGTGCTCTGATAAATGAATGGAAGACTTACCTCTTCCTTTTTACACCCATGCTATCATACATCAAGATTTTAACGTGAATAATGACATCAGTTTTTCTTTTTACATAGCTGGTAGTACACTATGCCTAAAAAGAATATTTGTTCTCTTTATGCAAGAATTTAACCACACAGAATGGCAATTTTATTTGAATGAACACTTACCTACCCAGGCATATCTGCCTTTCATACTATACTTCCTTGCTAAAAGCAGGAAGAATATACTGCAAGTAGTAAATTCAAGCTTTGATCATGAATAGAAACTATAGCTATTTTAATAGCAATAAAGAAATCTGGATGCAACATACTACAAAAATGTTATGACATCATCAAACAAAGAATGATGATGCACTCTCGACTGAAAAAAGCACTGATGTTATGAATACACTACTAAATCACATTATCAATACATTATTGGTGTTAATTGCAATATACCATCAATATTGTCAATATTATTGGCACTGTCGATATCATGATCTAACAGTGACTTACCTGGTCAAGAAATCCAATCTTTCTCTACATTTCCAGCTTCAACTCATACTTCAAAACATAAAAAGTTGAAATAAAACTGTAACAATGCAATCTAACCAATCAGAGAGCTTGTTGTAATAGTATGGTCTCTACACATTCCATCTTCAACTGCTACATCAGTAGTAAAGAAGCTTTGGCCAAACATACAACCACATGAAATACAATTTTTGGTGTAAAAGATCCACAATTTCAGACATCCCTATCAAAAATTACTGCAACTCACCAACATGTCATCACTTCTATAAAGTGAACCTAGAGCTTCAAACATAAAAGAAACAATAATGATCAAGTGATTTTCACCCAAAGTTAATGTGTCATAAAAGGAAATATAATAGGCAAATCAAAATTCTGAGGCATGTAATACAAAACTTCGTGTGATCTACTGGTCACCAAGGAAACCATTTTTAGCCCCCGACACGTGAAACCTGAGTGCGCAACTAAGGATGGTTGATATCACACACAACCAGCTGTTCAGTCTTACATTCATTACAGGGCGCCATGTATTTTAATCATTCTGCAGCTAACACTGCCATGCCTTGCATTACAACGGGAATGCACAAATACCAGGAAACAAGCAACATATTCAAACTTTCTAAAGCTGACTTATGCATGTGTTCATGTTAAGAATTTAACAATCTAACAATTTCAAACAAAACAGTTACACTGTGCTGCTACTCTTCTCCCCCACACCCCCCCAAAAAAGAAAAAAATCACAAAACCACCAAATCCTTTGATTTCTTCAAAGTATAACAGTAATATTATTTCTGAAAGTCTCTTACCTGCAAAAGTGCCACCATAGATGGATTCCCCACCAGTTCCAGTGCCTAAAGCAACACAGAAAGAAGAAGACAACAAATAGTATTACAGACAAATGAATAAACAAAGATGTGTAAGTGTGGATCACTTCAGTGTAGAAATACCAGAAATGTCGGACGATACGCCATTTCATCAAATTCCAACAGCGTACTGTAAGAGTGTGGCCAGCTGTAGACACTAAATCAATAGTCATTAGAAGTCAAATATACATTTAATAGTCTTTGCCAAAATAAATACGGATCTGTGCCTGTTAATTTATTAATACTGGGGTTCAGGTGCAACAACAAGACTTTTTCCTTTCAGTTTTTCATGGGGGGGGGGGGGGGATGGGGCAACTGTACAACTGTGTACATGGACTGCTGCTGCTTTCAATAAGGTTGTCTGTGTATTGTATGATGATTGATCCATTCCACACTGCTTTTTCACCACCTCTGAACACAGTGGAACAAAGTCTGCAATGCATAAATCTTACTTAGAATTGTAAAGAGAAGATGAACTCCCTAAAATGATTTATGATGTGATGGCTTCCATACACTGTATCACATTCATTCATTAGTCATATCATGGTTGCATACTTTCCCTGCATTGCATGAAGTGGTACTAATCTACACAACTGAAGTAGAAATCACAGGCACGATGATTGATTTCTGGACATCCAACTGAACACCATACTAGATGAATAATTCACATGATCGATCTATTTTGATTTCCCCAATGTACAGAGTGCTTGGAGCTCTCAGATATCACGTCCAACTGTTGTGGTTCACATCTTCGGAATACTGCAAAGTGCAAACATATGGTTATTTTATGATAATAGTGGGAGATGATAGATTTACATGTACATTGCCCTAAACATAGTAGCCTCATCAGTGCAAAAACAAGTGATCTCCATGAAACATAGAAACAAAAAATGCACTTGTAAAGCGCAAACTTCCACTAAGCAGCTCATTTCCACCCATATTGTGATTTCCACCTAATATTACAGTTCTACATTCCCACTGCATGATAGAAATTAATCAACATTCATCATCATAATACAGTGTACAAAAGTGTGTTCCCAAGCAATCTGGCTATTTATTGTGGGTTTATATAAACATCTAGGCTGAAAATGGCCCTTTTTCCTATGAGAAAGAATCCTTCCCAAATTTAAATCAATATCTGGATCCAGACAGTGGCCTGATTACTGCCAAAATGTAATCGTATGTTCCTTGTGTCATTATCAATTTTACTGAAAATTTCATCCAAATCTGTTAATAACATTCTGAGTTATTTTGCAAATAAACAAACAAGCAGACAACAGACCAACCAAAGCAAATCATAACCTCCTTGGTAGAGGTAATAAGATACCATTACAATCCCTGCCAATTTCCTCTCATCTCTTTATTAGTAAGCTCTTCATTCATTCATTGGCCAGTAGTGTGTCAACGCCATCTCCTAAATTGCATTTATTCTTTCTTTCTCTCTCCTTTTTTCCAGTAAAATTAAATATTGCCACATCACTACATCCTAGAGGTCATTTCTATGCTTTGATTGGCAAGCCATTGTTCCCCTCCTGCTGTATATGTTTGTATAGGCGACACGTGTGCCTTCCAGAAAATAAGCAGCATGGCAAGGGGTAAGAGGACTGTAGGGCAAGTCCAAGATAACACGCACGTTATGTATGGGACATTCAGAGACTTTTATGACCTGAAAAATAGTGTTAATGGCCTTTGATCATATTGAACTTCATCATGGTGATTGATATCTAGAAGAAGTATAATCATGTAAAAAATGGAGAAAAATGACCTTCACAATTATATTCTAGAAGAGAAAATAAGTGCCGTTACGTATGGGACCAGAAAATTTTTGTTTTTTTTAACATTTTTTTCAACCTCAAAACTCTCTGAAAGTATATCATTCTACAACTTGTAACTCACTGTGATGAAAGTCACAACACTCAAGATTATCACAGGTAAGTTTCATGTCATGAGGCAAAAAGCTCTAATTACAGGTTCTAATTAAAGACAGACATGACGTGTTACGTATGGGACAGTTACGTATGGGACAGTTTGTCCCCCATTCATTTAGTGTGTGAAGAACCATGTTTATGGGTATTTTGCATATTTATTGAAGTAAAACCAGTTGAAACTACTCAAATACTGATCCAGATTGTCAAGGAAACAATATTCCCCAAATATTCATCATCATAATCATATTCAATCATATTTTTATATTTTTATGACCAACCTCGGTATGCATGCTCTTTGTCCCCCATTCGTTTAGTGTGTGGAGATCCATGTTTATGGGTATTTTGCAAAATAATTTTGCAAAATACCCTTAAACAAATTTTTGCATAATTATTGAGGTGGAATCAGTTGAAATTACTCAAATACTGATCCAGATTGACAAGGGAACAATATTCCCCAGATATTTGCCATCATAATCACATTCAATCATATTCTATATTTTTTATGACCAACCTGAGTATGTATGCCCTATTTTTATCAGGATAGTTGCTATTGAAAAATTGAATAGTTTTAAGTGTTTACTTCCATTGATGAAGGGCAGTTTGCCATTTAGTTTCAATAAAAAACAACTTGACACAAGAAATATTAAGTTTAATAAATAAGCAATACCTGCTGCGTGAAACCCCAGTGATCGAGTAGACATATGATGTCTGTCTATCAGTCAGGTCATTGATTCGAGTCACACCTCAGTATGTATATACCCATGAATTTTGTTGTGGCTACTACTGAAAACTGAATAAGGACAATTTGTGTATCACTTGCAATAAAAAAAAAAATCATTTTACTTTTTTTTTCTATTATATATATCACAACCATTTCAAATTGGATCTCCATCACATAAACTTTGAATTCCTCTAGTCTTAGGATTTTATGCTCTAATAAGTAATTCATATTATTGGTTTCCAATCATCTCTTTAAATGTTGGAGACTGAATCCCCATTTCTACAAAAAACTATACCATCCCTTTAATGATGATTTTTCATTGTGTATTTTGCAATTTTTCCCTCCCCCTTTCTGAAAATTGTTCAGTCAAGTTCATGTATTGTTTCAAGTGTCTATAACTCAAAAAGTAGCTACAATGTTGGGATGCTTTCTTCAGGATGATTGACCATTTGTATACTGAGAGACCTTCCCAGCTAGCTACATGCATTCACATGCAATATGTATGAGGATGTCCCATACGTAACGCATTTGTCCCATACGTAACATTATTTCAATGCCTAATAAAAAAAAAAATTCTTTTACTTTTTTTTCTTTTTTCTCTGGTATTTAATTTCTCTAAACAATAAATTAGAAGTTTCCAAAAGGGCATTAAAATAACCTTAGCAATTTCAGAAAAAACCTAAAAAAATGACCTCATTTTGTTACGTATGGGACATCTCATGATAGGACACGAGCTAATTTGCATAATCATTTGCATAATCCCTAAATTTTCATGCCAAGTTAAACTATGTGATGAACTTCTTATGTCCACATATTAATCAAATATTATTTGCTTTCCTTTGAATTAATATGAATTTTTATAAATGTCCCATATGTAACGCTGTGTTTCACATTTATGCAAATGAAGCCCTTGAAATTTGCATAAATTTACATAATATCATTTTTTCCTCCACGGAAATCAAAACTTCAACTCATAAGCTTTAAAATGATACCAAACATGTCAATATTGAGCAAAGATGAAATTTAGCCTTCTGAGGGGACCTTATCTTGGACTTGCCCTGTAGTGAAATCAAATCACTTCCTTGTTGAGCCATATATAGTTCAAGCCATACTGTGCACACAAGAAAATGTATTAAATTTCATTTCAGCGAAGCAGACCAAGTATACATGTTGGATACCCAGCAACAACTACAAAATGTAGGATCAAGGCAGCAATTTTCCAGGTTTAGAAAGCAATAAATAATCCTACATCGCCTACATTTTCAAGCCATCACACTGAGTTTGCACACCTGGCATTGCTTACATAAAATATAGATTTAAATTGCAATTTTCCAGGGTGACAAACTCAGAGACTCCAACCCAAAGCACCTTCTGATCTGGAGATTCTCCCGCCTGAAACCCCTAGCAAACGGGAGACTCCAAGTTGATGTGTGTGAAGCGCGAAGTTCCTATGGTTCTAGATGTTCTCTGGTGCTATCTAAGGCTTATTTTTTCAACATACGATAGCAATAAGTAAGAAATCCTTTCCACCAGGAGACACAGAGCCAGGGCGGGAGAAATCAAATCTCAAACGGGAGAACGGGAGATTTTGCAAAAATGGGCTTTCGGCAGGAGATCTCCCGTCGAAAACGGGAGAGTTGGAGTCTCTACAAACTGATAGTATAATCAGATCTTGCAGCAGGAACACCATGCAACAACATATTTCTAAAGGAAACATACATACCACTTTAGATATTTCAAATTTATATCCTCCTATAATTCTAGTATTTTTGGAAGTTTATGTAAAATAAAGTTTCGAATACATCAGCTACAATGTCTAACTAGCCATGCTGCAGGATAGCTAAAGAAAATACATCTTGACATAGTACATGAAAGCCTGAGGGGAAGCAATATGAAATCAAGCAAGCTTCAAAAACTCATAATAACTTCTCTTTTGGGAAAAAAAAAGAACAAAATATTCTCTCCAAAATAAACTGAAAACTGATTTTTCATGGACTAGGGAGGCTTCCATTGACAGGCAATTGTTTCCTTAGTATAAACACACCCTCAAAATATTTGTCAAAAAGGTAAACTTTACATCTGAACTCATATTCTGTAAATCTCATGTCATCTATGTTGTAATTGACCCATTAAGCCTCATGAGACTTTTTGCTGGCTTTTAATGTAAACTTGGTGGCTCCTGAAACGCCAAGACTTGCTTTTAAACACACACTCAAGTCACTGAGCATTGCTCCACATTTCTAAACTTGGAGAACAAATCCATTTTAGGATTTGCCACAGTCTCACCAGCACAAAAAATAGCAATAAAGAATAAACGAAGAAAAAAAAAAAGGCCACTGGCACCCTGGGAGAGTAAAAGAATGACCAATCCCATGAAACTAGAACTCCATGACAAAGAATTCTCTATGCGATTTTCAACATGATGGATCTTCTTCAGATGTCAGATTGACATGGATAACAGCTGACATTATATAAAGCCCCAGAGAAGAACTCACTCTCTCTTTTTCTCTTTCATTGCCTCTTTATCTCTCTCCCTCTCTTCTCTTTCTCTCATACACTCACAGATGAAAACATAGACACACTCATATTTCTCTCTCTTCCTCCTTTTGGCATGCAACCCCAACAGGTCTTTTGAAAACTGCTGAAGGGGCAAATTTGTGGGCAAAGAAAATAGATTTCAATCTGCATGAGGTAGGGGGAAGATGTAGAGAGAAAAATGTAGATAGACAGACAAGCACACAAGAAAGAGGAGAGAAAACTTTGGCAAACAACCTCAACATACTCTACTTGCAAACCATTAGGTTTTCTTGGCACACAAGCAATGGCTCCATTGTAAAATTGACACATGCTATCTAAAAGTGATATTTGAAATGGTGCAATCACATGCATGTGTACCTAAAGGGGGAGGGGGGCCAATTTGTTATCATTTACAAGAAATTCATACAATATGCGCTACGGTGGGAAAACAGGTTATTTTGTTGACAGCAATCCAGTATTTACCCCCACCCAGTTAGCTCTGATATTAAAGTTATCATTCACACGAGCACCCTTATCAGAATATCTAAAATTAATTCTTTCAAATCAGCTGAAATAAATTCAACAGTATTTTATCTGTTGTATGGGAAATCTTGCATCTTTCAGGAAGTTCCCACGTACTCTATTTCATACAGAGGTATGGAGCATAATATCTAGGTGCCTACCCTTACAAGAATACAGGCAAATTTTGTTGAAAGTGCTTTAAACTTTTGATTTCTTTTTCTTCTTTGCAAAACAGGAAATAGCATGGCAATATGCTATACAACATACAACAGGCAGTAGAGGTTTAGAGGGTGTGTTACTAATCCGTCACCATGGCAGCAACCAACTGTAGCTCCATTACACTGTCCTCACATTTTACACTGATCTGAACCTCTGGCCTATACATGTCTATTTGTGGAAACTGGCAACCATGGTATCCAAAGTAGCTATCACCCTGATACTCTCATAAAATGGCACTAGCAAAGGGGGCCTCCTTTGTTTAATCCTAAACCAGCAATTTTTACTACAACTGTTCTAATTTGAGCAAAACTGACCAAGACCCAAATTATTTATATCATAATAAACTACAATGTATATCTATGAACATCACAGCCACAATTGCCAATCTGTAGAGCTACATGGCTGTTACTCCATTGCTTGACATCAATATTTTGATTTTGTTTTTACAGGGCCTCATTTTTCTCTCTCTTCTTTCTTTCTATAAACTAACAACAACAATTTTGTTTTTCTTTTCTTTTTTTAAATCAAGGTTTACCACTATGCAAGAGTCTTACAAAAACTTGACATTAGTGCTAAAATGTGTGCAGTTTCTGATTACTTTTTATTGCTGATTTGTTTTCCCCTCCATCCCCCCCCCCTTGAAAAAAAAAAAGATGCATTTTGAATACTAATACAAGGGGTATTGCAGCAGTTCAGCGACCGAACATAGTACTTTACAGCATTGGCTCACAGGAAATGCACTTGGCCTGTCATGCACTTGTTACCAGCATGCATTTGATTTCCTCTCGCGCCTGATGCATTGAGGGGCACATCCATCTCCAGGTGTAAAAAACGTGTGAACTAATTCTATTGCACGCTAAATTCCCTCTTCGTCAACGGAAGAGTGCCAAGACTTGACTCTTAGTTAAGTTTAACACAATGAAAGTAAGGGTTGTCTTTAGCAAAAAATTGCTAATACTACAGCTGCGTTTTATAAAAATATATAGACATTTAGCAACAGCTCTCACAATCACTCTGAAAAGATCATAGCACTATCCAAAACTGTTTCAAGCTGCTTGGCAATGGGCATGCTAGCAGCAAATGTTGTGCATCTTTAAAGTCTTCAAATGTGTTTGCTATGAACACATTTCCAAAAGATTACAGCATGAATCGGAAGACAATGAGGTCACATTTCATGGCTACTTGCCATGGGGTTTTATCAACAACAGCAAAAAGAAAACCCTCCTATCACTGCTAAAGGAAACGGTCACATGTTACTGAACAGGGAAGACGGATAGCTTCTCCTCTGACAAGAGCGAAATGATCATGCCTTCACACTGTCTAAAATCACTTTATGTGTGATCCAATATGAAGCTTACAATTATCTATTTATACACTTGTTCATTAAAAAAATTTGTTCTTTAAGCGCTATTAAAACCTAATTGCCAATTGGATTCTACTACATCTTATTCAGACTGGCAGCTGTCACGCACTGACAGACATACATCCTGCAAAGAGCACAGCAAAAAGGCTTTCTAAGCACTTTACAGCTTTTCATTTTTCAGCTCAATACTTGAATGCTGTATTTGGGTTTGTGGATATGAAACAAGACCTTAATTGATGTCAGGAGGTACAAATTACAGTAGACAATTGCACTACTAACAGGATACGGGGCAAGAATAAATGAATTGGTTGACCGTCACTCCTTAATCTGTTAACCGTCTCCCAATTTCCTTTATTGATTGGGAAGTGACAGGTGCTATTACGGGCAGAAAGTATCCAGTTGGACACAGTAACAGCATGGGAGGGAGAAAGAAAGAGAGGGAGAGACCATGGGTGTTTGTGTGTAAGCGTATGTGTGTGTGTGTGTGTGTGTGTGATGAGTTACCATGACCTACCAAAGGCTCAATATAAGTGCATTACGTTTGAGCCTACCGAACATCCACTGCAGTGTGTGGATAGATCTATGATACAGCGACCCACTGCAGCAGACTACACTACATTGTAGCTCTTTTCATATCAGCCTTACTGTTGTCACATCGCAGATTCTATAACAGTCGAGGAAAAACATCTCTCTGTGATATCATCTACCCCAAACAGCATGATTACATTGACTCAAGTTGATGCTACAGAACTGATAGATCAACAGAAGGAGCATAGAGAAAATATGGTACGGTACTTACCTGCACTGAAGTCCCCACCCTGGACCATGAAATCCTTGACCACTCGGTGGAAGGTACTGCCCTTGTAGTGAAGGGGCTTGTTTGTAGTCTTACCCATGCCTTTTTCACCTGCAATGTAAGAAAAAATAAAGTCATGAGTAGAATAACTTAAATGAAAGGGGACAATATTATTGATATTAGGGGTAAAAAGTGATGACAACCTGCATTTTTTTAATAATATAAAACAATATGATTTGTTTGCTTGTTTGTTTTTTAATTAGAACTTTCCTAGATTCTGATGAAAAACAAATGCTTTATTCTGTCTTTAACAATGTGCAAGAGTGTTAATAAAACCTTCACATCAGCACAGAAAAACAGCAAAACGGTCTCTCAAAAAATAAAATGTGACACTGCAGCTTAAAATCTCAGTGTACTCAGAATGTACTTCATGACAACAAAACTCATGAGGTTTTAGATGGCACAGAGATATCAAAGTGATCACACTCTTCCAGTGTTTTCAGTCTGCACCAGATTTCACTGATGTCTTGTCATTTCACCTAAATGCCTGCATTCAAATCATATTTCCCTCTGAATACAAGCATTTTAGAAAATGTTATGATTCTACTTCAAAACCTTTTCTGGGAAGAAAAGATGTGTCTCAGATCAGTATTCCTCATCATGAATCCTTTAAATATACATATACACTGTATATATTTTTTGTTCCAACCCTGACAAGATTGCTGCATCATTTGTGGTGTGATTGCCTTGTAATGACAGAGGTACTCTTCATTATCACACAAGATTCCAGAGCTTATAGATCACTATGCACTGTACATAATATACACAGTACATCACACCGTGGCACTGAATGTCATTGCAGTCATGTGTAAAACAGACCTGGGAGTGTGGGGTTAGAATGCCAGCCCTAATGGCTTTCTTTCACATAGCCATCTCAGGGGAAGTTCTCTTACACCCACTGCAATCAAATCACACTCCACAGTGCACACACAGTGGGGCTACTACATGCTGACAATTACAACCGTACCAGCTCTTTCATGCTTTGCAATGTGATATTGTTGTGTATGATATGTGTGTGGTAATACTGCGCCAGGTGCAGATATGGCCATAGAGAAACCAGTCCGCTTCAAGCATACAAAATCAATAGCCAGCTGGATAGTATTAAGTTCAGAGATTGCCCATTCCTTTTCATATATTCTATGCTATAGACTTGAAACAATATAACCATATAACATTTCCGATGTCTGAAGTCTATTTTACAGGACCTATCATAATCTGTTTAGATTTAATGGGAGAGTTTTGTAATGCATTCACATTCTATTTGCAACCAAAATACAAAAGGCTTTCCCTAGCAACCGGAAAGCTTGTCTGACCTTGTGTTACCAAGCAACGACTAGTGAATACAATAACAAACTGGGACAGGCTTGGGTTTGAAGAAAACTATTACAGCTACACAGCAGGTAAAAGACTTGTGTAAAATCACCTACAGAGAAGATCTCCTGGAAAAAAGAAGCATTTGAATTTTCATCAGTTGTTCGATTGTAAGGGTTTTTTAGGTGATCCGAGTATCCTTCGGATCACCTATTGTATCTGTACTGATTCTTTATTTCTGGACAAAAGTTGTGCAGAGATTAACTCAGAAAGTCCTCTGCCTATCAATTTCAAAATTATACCATATATGTATCATGTCACAAAGACGACAGATTTTGTAAAATCATTGTGATCAATGGACCGTGACGTCACTATGACGTCATTATATGAAAACACATTTTCATTAATATCTCATTAATGGAAAGGAATTTTTCAATGAAATTTACGTCACATATAGTTCAAATCAAGCGTATTCTACACATTCTCTCACATTTCAGTTTACACTCAAACCGTGCGCGTACGCGCACGTTAAAATGTTGACATGCTCTAATCGAGCTCAAATTTTTTTTGCACACGTTTCAGACCATTTGGAGCATTTTTTGAAAAATTGAAAAAATTGGACGGACGCGTACGCGCGCGCACATATACGCACGCACAGCTCATATGCAATAGAACTTTCCCGTTTTTTCACACTTATCGGCTGCCTGAAATGTCAAGGAATATTTCTACGAAGTTTCAAGTCAATCCGACTCAATATGACGTCATACGGGCCCGTCAAAGTTGAAATTCCGCGCGCGCGTCAATGGCGATATACAGTGCAACTATGCCAAAAAACCGCCAAATTTAAATCCGATTTTACTCGTCAGGATGGACGGTGACCCCCCATTTTCTGTACATATTTTGAAAGCTTATGAGTTGTACATGTCATTTCATGGGGTGGCAATGCTGACAAAATGATTAAAAGATATCAAATTTCTTAATAAAGTAAAAAAAGTAAATTTTCAAAATGACGTCATCAAATATCAAGTTCATTCGAGCGTATCTCACTAGTCCTTTGTCAATTTTCACCCAGATTTCAGTATGTTGTAGCCTATTTAATGTTCTTTCAAACATAAAATTGTTAAATTTTGATTGGATAACGGTATCACCTCGTAAAAATGGATTGAAAGTAACCTTGTCAAATTTGACCAGTTTACGTGTTATCTCTATGGGAGTGCAGTTTTTCTGGAAATGAAAATTGACATGACTATCTTTATCGAGCACTAGCTCACTTACCCTTCGGTAAATTTCTCCCAGATTTTGATATGTTGTAGATGAGACTTTACGCTACCGTAAGTGTGCCCTTCGTTTTTTCATACGATGTCAGAATCACGTCAAAAATTTTGGTTGAAATTCAGGCTTATCTTCGATGTATTGAGATATTTCTTTCTTTCTGCAACTTTCTTTGCAATAACTCAAGAAAAACACGCCCTATCACTTCCATATTTTGCACATGTTTAGTTCATGTCACGTGAATTATTTCATAAAATAACAACTACTTGATCGGACACCATCTTGGGTATGTAAATTAGGGTCAAAGGTCATAAGTGTTTCATCCTGTATCTTAGTGAATACACGTCCTATCTTTCCCATATTTTGCAAACGCAAAGACCATGTTACAAGAATCATTTCACAAGATAACCACTTTTTACTCAGATGCCATCTTGTCTGTGCAAATTGAGGTCAAAGGTCATATGTACTTCTTTTTGTATCTTCGTTATGACGTGTTATCTCTATGGGAGGGAATTTTCTTTAATGTGAAAATTGACATGATTGTCTTTATCGAGCACTAGCTCACTTATCCTTCGGTGAATTTCTCCTAGATTTTAATATGATGTAGCTGAGACTTCGCGCTATCGTTAAGTTTGATTTCGTTTTTTCATACGATGTCGGGATCACGATAAAAAACTTGTTTGAAATTAAAGCTTATCTTCTATGTATTGAGATATTTCTTTCTTTCTGCAACTTTCTTTGCAATAACTCAAGAAAAACACGCCCTATCACCCCCATATGTTGCACATGTTTAGTTCATGTCTCGTACATTATTTCATAAAATAACAACTACTAGATCGGACAACATCTTGGGTATGTAAATTAGGGTCAAAGGTCATAAATGTTTCATCTTGTATCTTGGCGAATACCTGTCCTATCTTTCCCATATTTTGCACACGTATAGACGATGTCGCAAGAATCATTTCACAATATAGCCACTTTTTCCTCAGATGTCATCTTGGGAGTGTAAAGGTGGGTCAAAGGTCATATGTATTTGTTGTTGTATCTTCGTTATCTAGTGTATACGAAATTTGGTACCAAAGATGGCAGATATGACTCCCTTTTCTAAACGAGAATTCAAACATCACACGGCCAACGTTTTTAACAACAGACGAAACCTGTATGGTCATGCCTATTGCGATCAGGACTCGAATCATTGAAAAAAAAAATCGGATCACCTTAATTTGTCAGTAATGACAAATTACAATCTCTAGTTTAATTTTTGTTTCTGTGTTTTGTGTATTTTTCTTTGGAGTAATTATTTTACTGTGACTATAATTCAGATGGTGTTAACCTCCAGGATAGCTACTGTATAAGCCGTTATTTTCACGTACAGATATTTTCGTGAATGGGGAGGTCACAAACATTTTTGCAAGATGTCGTTTTAGCGATTTGACACCAAGGCTTCGGTGACAAATTGAGGTGTCGAGGATTTGGTGCCGCGTGCACATCTAAGTGCACTATTAGCATAGCATATGGCAACAGTTTTGCATGTTGTTAAATTCATGGTCCCGTATTGATTCACAAAATTCGTGAAAATTAAACCCTCGTGAAAATAAAAGCTTACGCAGGAACCTTGAGGATAAGTTCCATGGGGCGCCAAGTGTCGCAAGGTCGATTTTGCTATGAAATGTCCGATTTTGTAACGAAATGGACCGTGCAACATTTAATGCCCCATAGAAATTATCCTCAAGGTTAGCTATCCTCGAGGTCAAGGATCACCCGGGTAACTAATATGACTCATTCAAATTCATCCAGCACTCTAAAGGGCTTTTTACACTTGTGTTTCTTAACCCCGGACTTTCTCTGACCCAGGACTATCGTTAGTCCCGTACCAATTTTTTCAGCTTTTTACACTCGCCAATTGGTCCCGTACTATCTCTTGTCCGGGGCTAAGGAGAAAACTTACCTTTTTACACTCGTATTTCTTAGCCCCGGACTTTCCAAACCACATGAATATTCATAATTACGCTGTGTACTGTACACGTACACGCACGCATCGGCAGCACTTGATTACCTCGTTTCTGATTGGTCAGTGAGGGTCGGACTTCGTCTCCGTCGCTTAGCCCAGGATTATTTTTTCGTTCTGTTTACACTCACTTGCTTGGCACCGCAATTGCGGTGCTAACCCCTGCTATTTTGCAGGGCCAGATAGTACCGTACTATCGGTGGGGCTAGCCCACTTTGGCAAAAACGAGTGTAAACAGAAAGTGGGCTAAGGATAGTCCCGTACCAACGGTGGGGCTAAGGCCCCCCCTTAGCCCCACCGTTGGTCCGGGGCTAAGCAAAAATTTACAAGTGTAAAAAGCCCTTAAGTTCTTGTTCTTGCTGTGGTAATTGTGACTACTACCATGCACATGTAGCATAGACAATTCTTTAACAAGACTTACGCTATGCTGGAAAACAGTGATTTCATCTCAATCATAACATCGTTCTAAATGTTTCTCAATTTCTTCCCCTCCCACAAGCACATCATTGGTATTAGCGTTCACAGACACTACTCAAGTGCTCAAGCTAGGTGATTTTAAGCCTCGCTGGTGGAGGTAGGACTTTTCCAGAGGAAGCATGAGTGTGACTCAACCTCTACCCGTAGGGTGCTAAGTAAGAGCAGTTGGAGTCCACCTTCTAAGGCCCTTATCACCCCAGAGCACCTGATTTCCTTTGCACTAGAAGGACAGACCACCCTTGCGACCATGTAGAGTATAGTGCTATTTTATTATAGAATGGGTAGCGAGAATCCTGCGATCTCATTGGTCGAGAGCTATTATGTGTTGATTTTGTACTGGCCGCACGCCAAGTCACAGTGGTAAACATGTTATTGCGCGCGCACTTGTAACAAAGGTTCGCGCACTCAGTACGAGACGCCTATTGGCTAAAAAATCATGCATCCAGTAAATACTGGATGCATGATTTTCGGGCTCTCATCTATGGCAAGTCAAAAGGAAATGCATCCAGTAAATTTATCATCGGGTAACATGATAGAAAAATTGAGTTTTGGCAAGAAAATTACCCATTCTATAGGCCTAAAACAGATGACGCACATATGTCTTTTCATGCTTCAGTCGGAATATAGTGCGCATGCGGTAACTATGGAATTTAGCTTAACCCACTCGGCTTCGCCTCGTGCATTCGATCCACAGTTACCTTATGCACACAATTCCGACTGACGCACTCAGTCCTGTGCGTCATTTGTATAATGTGCGCTCTCTTGAATGATCCTGGGTTCAGATGCATGAAAAACATTGTCTGATACAGGCGCATACATTCAGTGTGCGTAGCACTGAGCCAGAGAAAAGGAATAAAACTTGGTCCTTTTGAGTTTTCCCACAGTGCAATACTCGTGCATACAATAATTTTGTGGCATCCTTCCAAATCGAACAATACTTCATTTGACCTGTCGACTTTGATTCACAGGAAGGGAGAACTTGGCCCCTTGTGGTCCTAGATTCCATCTGCCTCGTTGGGTGATTGGTCTATAAAATCATTTCCTGTGGCAGGCCTGCACGTATGGAGCCACCTCTCATCACTACACTATTAACATAAGGGTGGGGTGGAAACTGAAGTTACCAGTGTGTGTGTGTGTGGGGGGGGGGGGGGGAACAAAGCATAACTAGGGCAATAATTTCTGTACCTTGTTTCATCTTGTTGGGAAGGCAGGGGAGGGCTGGGAGCTGGGTGAACACTATCACCTTAATGTTATTTGAGTGAATGCAGCAATATTGCAAGAACACATCAGTAAAAGTTTGAGGAAAATCCGACAATCCATTGAAGAAATGAGATTAAAGAATTGAAATGAAATTTCATGAAATTCTCTGTAGATTTTCCTTGTATCATTCTACACATACTGCACATGTGATATCTTAAACTGAAGTACAGTAGTCTTCTCATCCAGCAGTGACTGCGCAGAAATATGAAAAAATTCATATTCTATTGAACGGATTGTTTGATTTTCCTCAAAATTCCACTCATGTGTTCTGCTAATATTGCTGCATTTACTCAATTCACATGTACATGAAGATGAACTTGTCCTTAAAGCTATACGCGTAGACCAAAAAGACAGCAAGTAGAGAATGTCCTACCGAAAGTTATGTATGTACTATAACATAGGCATAAATCAGTCTTGATAAAAACACAATAAAACTCAATTATTTGTAGCATTCAGATGTATGGTGATGGCTCACTCTACGGGAAACACGCAAAAATCAAGATTACATTGTACATTGTCCCCTGAAATTTCAAGGATCTGTGTTAAAGTCTTCTTGGCATTTTAGAAAAAAATGTAAAATCATGCTATTCAGTAAGCCTATACTATATTGCATGACAAGTGATAAGTGGATCAATAGATCATGTGTCAATTTGAAACTTATGTGCTGAGCTGTGGAGAAAAAGGTGATGCATTTTTTCTTCAAAATGTCTAGTTGA
This sequence comes from Diadema antillarum, assembly GCF_040938485.1. NCBI lineage: Eukaryota > Metazoa > Echinodermata > Echinoidea > Diadematoida > Diadematidae > Diadema > Diadema antillarum. Next base: position 581,089 of record NW_027271356.1, on the reverse strand, counting down.
ACGAAAGGACAAAGAAACTGTTTTGATTACACCCATTACTCATTTCAACAATCAACATTCAGAAATTGGAATGTAAACCATCATTCAGAGTTCAGCACTTAACATCACAACTTTCTATGTGTGATGGAATAGATATTGCAGCATCGATTCCACAGTGGTAGTAATTAGAGGTTTCCTAATGGCAGACCACAAATGAGACTGCAGTGCTTGCAGATTTTACTAGTACCTGTATCATATGTGAAATACACCTATCTGGTGTAAATCTCATCCCATGTTATGAATTGTGTGTGTGTGTGTGTGTGTGTGTTTTATTTTGTTTCATTTATAGGTAATGTATTCAATAGTTATTTCTATGAAATATGACAATATCTAACTCAGACTGTCTCTGAACAGAAGCAAACATCTGTCTGGCACACACACACAATAGAGAGGATGAACCTCAACCACCCTGGCTATTCGTCCTTGCTCAAATTACATGGATGATACCATGAAATTCGGGATAAGCCATGTAAAACTTACAACAGAGAGCCTGTCTCAACCAGTTAGGGACCCAGCAAGTGGCCAATAATCACAGCCAGGCTGAGCCCCATTTTCCCCTGATATCTCACCAATACACCCCCTGCCTCTAAGGCAAAGCTGAAAGAACCCTGCGCACAAGGAAGCTTTTGTCACGAATGTAACTCGGGTCATCCGCGTTCCATCAACACTTCGCGGGAGGAGGTAAATTTCTCCTCTATTTCTCTACACTTACACAAAGTTCATACCAGAACCGTTTCTTCTTGGCCCACATGGTGTTCAGTTCTGCTCGTTGACAGCCCCCTAGCCAATATATCGGCATGGTAATCACTCGCCTAATTCTCTTGGACAACTCCCCTGGAAGATTGCTCACTGAATTCCTCTCTGCACATATTGTTTCTATTGAATGGATTCTCTGTGGCATACAGTGTATGAAACCTATCTCACTGCCACTGACCACACAAGGCACGTTCTTGTGCAGTAATATCATCCTGAAGAGAGAATTAGCTTCCTACAGAGCAGGCAAAATATTAACACAGAGTGATGCCACTGGAAGAAAGACGAGTGGAAGTTCGATGGGATGTTTAGAAGATAAAAGCAACAACAACAAATAATCATCAGACGGATAAAACATGAATATAATAAAATGAGTCTAAAAGACGACTCTTGTTAAGATGACTCTACAGGAAGTACTCAAAAACTACATAATATTGTAAGCCATTGTCTCAAGTACTGATGTAACACAGAAAAGACATTTATGATACTTTGTGACTAATTTCAATTCATTCATTGTCTTTTCTGAAATTGGTAAGGTGCAATGTAAGTAAAACATCTAACTGTTGATAATGGATGGGCCACTTTCTGTTGCCAGACAAAAATGAGATGATAAAGCTGATCCTTACAAACCTGACTCAAGGAATGACTAGTCATCTCAACTGGCAATTCCAATCTCAGCTTACAATCTGCCATGACCTAAAAGGTTAAGATTACAACTGAGCAGATGAAGAGCCTGGTGAAAGAGAGCTCTCATATGCTAGACATTTTGGCATGTATTTGCTCACATGGTTTTACCACTTTTTAAATCTTCCTCTCCAAACAGCAATTCCAGCATACTAGAATTCTTTTGCAAATTCTTCTTTCTTTCACAAAGTTACACATGTGACATCTAAAAAGATGCAACAAATTTTGGCTGACATACCATTTGTTGGGCAAGGACATTATACTTTTGAAAGATCACTTTTGAATTTTCTTTTTTTTTTTCACACTCGTAAGTGCCAAGGAACATATTACTGTGACAACAACGCAGAAATAAAAGCCAATGAAGTGTATGATTAGAAATGCGAAGTTGTAATGTGCTCTGCAAGGTTGGATTCAATACACCTTCCTTCCACACACACAAAAAGATAAAAACAATATACTATATATAATAGATGAATTTGGTAGCACCTTCAGCAGCAAACCACTTGTCCAGCAAGCCGTTAACGATTGCCCCGACACTCACAGGCATGCTAACCTGGAAACATTAAACTGCACATTACTTGAATATGAGACCATTCTGAAGCAAATAATTTTCACACAACAATAGATACATAATGTACTTTTAAATGAATCCCACAAGCATTGAAACAATCATCCACCAGCATTCCCACTGATTCCCACTGATCAGTTACTAGCCATCCCCTTTAATTTTGACTTCTCTGTAGTGTGTAAATGAGACACACCATGTTTCCATGCAAGTTCTACAATGATTTCTGCATGCGAAAGTACAAAGCTAGGCAAAGGGGATCGAAATAAAATCTCAGCCCCTTGCCTGCTCAATGGTGGGTGGTATTTTTCTCCTTGCACGTACACGAGGAGAACACTGTCAGTTCATGACTGATCTCGGCCAAGGAAAACCAGAAAGGACCAAAGGCTTCATTCCAAGTAGGTCCATGATTCCATCAACAAATCCCCCCCCCCCCCCCCCCCCACCCAATCCCCATTCTACAAGCCATATACTCATCACTTGCAAGTTTCCTTTTCACTTCTAGGTATATGATGAAAGAATTACACTGGTTACTGAGGTACACAGTACTGTGGAAAAATAACCACGAAAATAAAACTGCAAACCTTTGCTCTTGTGTCGAAATGTGAGGATTTAATCAGGCATGTGAAAGCATACCGGCACACTCAAGATGACAAGTTTATACTGAAACTTTTCCTGTAACAATCAAATTACTGATGTGCTATTTTTGAAACTGAAAAGACAGCTCTCACACTAGGTCTCACATACCGCTGATATCCATGTCAGCAGTTCATAGCATACAGTTTCAACAATGATTCTTCAGCAACATTCAGTCTCCAGCAGCCAATTTTTCATCGTCAAAACTAAGCCTGGAATTCAGATAAAAGCAAAACCGAAAAACCTCGCCAGGACTTGGAAAGGGAGACTTTCTGGAGCCTGGAAAACAGAGTAATTCCAGTCAGGTACTATATTCTCAGACATCACAGACACCAAGTGACAGGAATAATTAGTTCCCTTCTGGTGTTATCACAGCATCCCACTACGATGGTACTAAACATCAGTTGTTCCAATGCTGCCACATGCTGTCACAGCTTGATAACACATCAATCAGCTGTTCCTCGCTCTCCAGAGTGAGGCAGAATGCCATATCTGCGACACTGTTCAATTTCAAACACATCTACACGCAGCATCTATATTGCATTGGATATCACTAACAGTTCACAGGAAAGCACCAACCACATTATGAAAAAAAAAAAAACCACACACACATTTCCCTGTCATGTTAATGTTACCTAGTTTTTCAGAAGAAAGGTAACAGGAATAATGACCAGTAAAAAAAAAAAAAAAAAAAAAAATTCATGAAACAACCAAATAATCTTATATTCTAATTCCAATTTTCCTCTGTTATTTATTTCCTTATCTATTTTCTTAAAGTTAAGTAAACGCAAATAGAAGCATAATATCAATTTTTGCTTTGACCTCTCTGGATACTTTAGATAATTTGTGTGGAATATATTCTAGAGTGGTGGACAGTGTTAGAAGCAAGAATATTACAGATTGACAGGTCTTTACTCAATACTATTATAATATCAATAGGTCAACTGTAATGTAAGTTAAGAAGCCTACTGCTTGCATTTATCAATATTCTAGAATGCCAAAGTGTTATCCAAATGTCTTCTCTAACATTGCTGGATAGAGAAATCTGATATAGTTAAGCTTACTTCATTGTCAAGAACAGATAGAGCACAGAGGCTGACGGTATCATTCTTGCCTTTCGAACATAAGCCAACAAATTCATATTTGATTGCACACTTTGTTCCTAGTTTGCACAAAAAGATGGCATCGGCAAAACATTAAGTTGTACCAACAGTAATGTAACCCAATTAGGAAATGAAAGATAACTACAGTCATGCTCAAAGCTTGAAATGTATGGTTTGATACATTTGTGACTGAAATCTCGGTGAAACAAATGGCCACTCAATGTGTCATGTCCAATACACACTTTATGAGTTTTCATTTAAAACTTCATCTCAAATGGAGTAGCACGGTTTCGACTAGCAATGTGCTGCTGGCTTTGTGCCAAGTTGTGAATTCACTGAAGAGAATGCTTGATGCTTACCATATGGTTCTCCATCATAAGGTCAATTTCAATTAGTGCTAATCCCAACGGACCTATTCCCCACTTCCTCTCAATAGATCAGCCAGGAGATTTTGGAGGTCTAGGATTAGGATAAGGTTAAGGCATTAGGTCAAGGGTTTGAACCAGAATGGGGAAACTGGTATTTTAGGAAGGAGTTCCTTTCGCACTGAGCAAATTTTCAAGAAAATTGTCCTCCAGACAATTCTTTCTTTTTTTCTTTTTTCTTTTTTGGAGATAAAGAGTAGAGACACAAATTTACCCAGAATATTCACCAAAACTTCCAGCAAAAAAAAAAAAAAAATTAATTCAGAAATGGAATAGTCTCACAACAGCTAGAATTTCTAAAAACATTTACTGTGCAAATGACACGGAAATGTCTTTTCTGGAAGAAAATTCCAAGTGGCCCCAACACGCACATTTCTCCAGCAAAGGTGTATGTAGCATCTGCAACTGGAAAAGCACTCGGAGAGCACTTCCATTGAGCAGCTCATTTCCACCCATATTGTGATTTCCATCCTATATTACAGTCCTAAATTCAGATAATCTGCATTAGTAGATTCCTTGACCATCAAAATATACCAGAATTCTCACTGCCTACAAGCCATCGCTGCCTCCGCTGTATTTATTGGTCAACAGCGCAATGGCTCTGACGGTCTCAAGACCAAGCGCACCATCTAATGATCATGATGAACCCTGCCAATGACAAGGAATCCTCCAACAATTCCAATAAATTCCTGGATCCAGATGATGATCTGGAGCATTCCCAAAATTTGATAATCTGTTCCTTGTGTCATTATCATTTTTTTTATTACTGAAAATTTAATCCAATTCTATTCATAACTTTTTGACTTACTTTGCAAACAGGCAGACAAACAGACAAACAAACTGATGCCAGGCAAAACATAACCTCCTTGGCAGAGGTACACGTAATAACATACGCATCCATCTGTAGTCTCAGACCCCGTTTACAGTGCGGGGCTGGGCCCAGCCTCAATTGCGAGGCCGGATCATGCAATTTTGTCCGTTTACACTGCAGGGCGCGGCCGCGCTTTTGATTCAAACCTTTCAATATTTTGTCGTAGTGGCGCTCTGCTTGTAAGCAAACGCAATTTGGTATTGTCTGGTTTTCAGACCCTTTGCCAACTGAATTCCGTGGCGACAAAGTCGCCGTTCGGGCAAAGGCCTTTGCCGAAGGAAAAAATCCTTTGCAGGACAAAACCACCTTAAACTATATTAGTTTTCGACGTTGAGGGGGTTAATATCCCGAATAGCGAAAGATACAGGCAGAGGGTTTGGAAGCCAGACTAAAATTGGCCGCGCATTTGGCCCAGTTTGCGTTTACACTGAGAAAAGGCCGGGCTTGGCCGGCTTGGCCGCGGCCGAGACCACCTCCAGAGCGAGGCCAAATGCGAGGCCAATTTTGGCCTCGCATTTAGCCTTTTGCGCGTTTACACTGAAATGAAGGTGGGCTCGGCCGCGGCTCGGCCATGGCCGAGCCTCGCACTGTAAACGGGGTCTCAGAGACACGTCCACATGTTGACACTCGTCAATTATGCATTATCAGCATTTTTGCATTTGCATTAATTCATGCCCTTCCAAGGTACACACACAATTGTTTGCAAACCTTACCCTCACTCGTTGTGCCGTGCAGAATTTCTGTACTGCTCACTGTTTACAAGCCGTACTGACTGGGCATGGGTCACATGAATGGTTTATAAATGTGTTGACGTCTTGACTGTATTTGAACTCCATGAGAGCATGGGCTGTTATTTAACTATCATTTAACTATCATAAATGTAAACATTGTGTGAGCGTGTCTCCCTTTGATGTAAGTTTTACAAAATACATTTCATACTTTTTCTGTTTTCATCTAGCATCTCGAGGTTTACACTTGTACTTTCTTGTTACAGGGTGATTATTAGACTCACACATAGGCTTACATACCAGAGACTCCAACTCTCCCGTTTTCGACGGGAGATCTCCCGCCGAAAGCCCATTTTTGCACAATCTCCCGCTCTCCCATTTGAGAATTGATTTCTCCCGCCCTGGCTCTGTGTCTCCCGGTGGAAAGGATTTCTTACTTATTTCTATCGTATGTTGAAAAAATAAGCCTTAGATAGCACCAGAGAACATCTAGAATCCTAGGAACTTCGCGCTTCGCACACATCAACTTGGAGTCTCCCGTTTGCTAGGGGTTTGGGCGGGAAAATCTCCAGATCAGAAGGTGCTTGGGGTTGGAGTCTCTGACATACACATAGAAGCATACAAATGCATTTAAAACAACTAAATTCATTTTATCTCGCAACATTAATTTGTTACAATAAAAACAACTTGATGCATGAATCCTTAATTTGAATAAATAAGTAATATTTAGGGATGAGAAACATCACTGGCTATTGGGTGGAAGCTTGGTAGTCTAGTAGACGCCTGTCTAACAATCAGAAGGTTGTTAGTTCATATCCAACCCAAGTGTGTATGCCTATGATTTTCATCATGTGTACATAAAACAATGAATCATCAGTATTTATTTATTTTGATGAAGGGCAATTTGTCCATGAGTTGCAGTAAAAACAACCCAAGGCGTGAATAATGAATTTTATTCTCTTGCTAATAATATCCATTGGTATTTCTAATTCTTTTATTCTATCATTAATTATTTTTCTATAACTAGAGTAGCTGTTGGGGACTACAGTTATACATAAATTATAGACCAGAAGCAATCACCTTGTTAGCATGTTGCAAACTTGTATGACATTGCAATTGTAGCACTACAGGAACATTTCAATTTACCACTGGCCTCTGGATGTTCCTCAGTATCTGGACAATTGCCAAATAGTTGAGTTACGAGGGACAAGTGTTTCCCCTGCGATTCAAAAATCTACTAAACTGGTGAAAACTTCACCGAGAGGTTTTCAGGATGATGGCCGAACAATTCACACTGTGTTTGAGGAAGCTATAGGGTCCTACATACTTCCACTTCTGGCTGAATCTCATTGGGTAACACACAGGAATACTAGTTTAGGAAAAATGTAAACACAACAAAACAAAGGCTTCTGCCTTTGTTTTGTTGCATACAACACTTCTAAACAAACATGCTCCATCATCTTGCAATGAGATTTCAACAGCTTATCATGAATAATTTATTTGCTTTTTTTTATTTGATATCTTTACTACGGCTCCAGACTAAATCTAAATTGCCTAGCTGTCACATCAAAATGTCAATACTGAAATTCAGCACGCTAAGTGAAAGCAGTTAACATCATTCCTTACCTGTACACAGTGCACGGAAATTCTCACAAGTTGTTGGACAGATATCAGAGAAGAGTTCAAAGATGATTCTTCCTCCTGTAAGATGGGGAAAAAAATTGTTCAAATATTTCATCATCACTAATGAATAGCATAATCTCAAATTATACTCACAGCTGGGTAAAATACCCAACAGATATTTGATGTAAGTCAAATGATAGAGAAGTAAAATGCCCAATGATGCTGGTCAAAAACCCTCAAGGGCCATACACAATGATTAAAAATTCATTTTGTAGTCTCCCAGTAAAAACACTGAGTATGCTAGGTCCTAGACAGCAACTTCTTTCTGCTTTGCTTTTCTTCACTTCTACTCTTGATTTTGAAAATGATGAGTAAGATACTTCACACAAACTAAATATGTTGTAATCCAATCAGGTAACTTACAATTTTACTCCACAAACAAATTCTTCTCTCACAGCAAAGTGACAACAAGTGCATCCACACAGCCAACCCTTGCTTGGAAAGACCAGCAGTCCAACCTGAAGTAACCACAAGACCTGCAAGTCTACCACTGTCACCCGTCAAGAGAGCAGAATGTTGTCACCACAGACATGCAAGATCAGCCCCCTGGCAAGGGCTCAACTTATCATTTGCAGAAATTGGGCTAGAAGAGACTGTCCGTGCTAAATCGGAGAGTCTCAAGTTAGAACTGGACTCTCCCAAGTCACTTCAGTTGGAGGGGTGGACAAGCCTTTCCAAAAAAATTATCCCTCCCATGGTTCATTTTTCAATAGACAGGTGCATGGGCATTTCTTGTCTCATTTCTGTTCATGCTGTTGGGAGCTATGCTTCACCCCCTGGAAGTTCCTCTGTGCTGCTAATGAATATTGAGGATTGGTCTTCAAACAGAAAGCATCAATTTAGCTAGATCTATTTTATTTGTTTATATAAAACATCAAGGTTCATTCAGGTGCAAATCATTTCAAACATGGATCTTATGAGAGAATGTTACTGATATGATAGTTCAATAAAACACTGCACCACTGTATTATACTAATTTCCTGCTTTTAATGAAGTAATACATGCAGGATACATGTACCTTGTTATTTACAGAAACTGATAGAAGAGACTGTCTGTACTAAGTCTGGGAGGAGACGGACTCCCTGAATGTCTTTTCAGTTGGAGGGGCATATTATAAGTCTTTCAACAAAAATTATCCCTCTCATATTTCACTTTGGAAAGACTGGTGCATGGGTATTTCTTGTCTCACTTCTGTTCATGTTGTTGTGAGCATTGTTTCACCTCTGGAAGCTCCTCTGCAACTACTAACAATGATCATGGAGGGAGGTCTTCATATATACAAAGTATTCATATATGACTATTTGTTTGTTTTCATAAAACATACATAGATACATACAAGCGCAGATTAACTCAAAAACAGATTTGAGGAAATTTTGGCTGTGCAATTGATGAATGAAACACCTTAATACAATATTAAAATATTGGTTTCTTGCTGTAAAGAAGGCTATGAACAATATGATATCATTGTAATATATTAGGATGCCTACAGCTGATGGTTTTGTGTCCTCCTTATTTGTATTTTAACATGCTGGCATTATTAGCCTAACATATGTGTAACTGACTGTATAGTCATCACATCAACAGTTGCCCAGCCTTTTAACTTCACTTTATCTGCCACATGAAACAGAATGCTACAACTTGTTCCTGTCAGTTGATCCATCCCTGATTCCTCCCGACTCCTGTAATAATTGAATTTACTTACTGACCTCATGAGCAACAGACAGCAGTTAGAGTCACTGACCACTAAAGCGGTCAAGTCAAACCAGACAAACATTCACTCACTTCTGTGAGATCAGACCATCTCCAAGTATGTCTAGACTTTGCAAGGTCCTTTTAAAATTTGTACCTGGTCAACTGTCCATTTCCTGTAAAATTAGCATTTCTTACTTCAGCCTTGCAGTCTTCTTCAAGAGGCTTGTTGAGCAACATATCATCAAGACTAAGTTACATGTATATATGCAATAAATACAAATACATGCTGACTACACTGATATCACAAAAACATCCAATTATACACACACAATGACATGGATGAGGCAAAAACAAAAATAAAGAATCATATGTACCTCTGCTGGTAATATTTGACTGCTTTCAATCCACTGCAGCATTGTAATGCTAAACTAAAATCACACAATATCAATCAGTCAAATGCACACGCTATTACTTTCAATGAAACTGAGATATTCAATCACATGGCAAAATGTTGAAGCGCATAGGGCATCTATTCAGTTCTGTCTCATGGTCATACAATGTATATGTTTGCAGACATTGAATTAATGATGTATGTTTTCATAATACAAAATAAAGTCTCCGTTGGCCAGTCTTTTGTCAATCTACTCACTGTGATAATCCTGCTCCACCTATAAATCTCTGTCTACCCTGCCTGAGGGTAATGATTACAAAACATTACTTTTATAGACTTGTATGATTTCAGATATTAAGCTTAACGTATCAACTTGCAGTTTACTTTTAGTCACAGATTTAATCAAACCTTCATTTAATAAATGCTTCTTGAGGTATTAGGCCTACATAATGTGACATTTTGACTTTGACAAAGATCTTTTTACGGAATACCTGTTGTTTACTGTCAAAGTTCATCTTTGTGTGATGTAAAAGCTATTAGAAAGTCTTATTTGGTCCACTCACACTATTCTTCTTGGCAAATGGTACAGCATATTAAGTAGGAACAGACATATGGGTAAAGACACAACAACAACAACAACAACAACAACAACAAAATATTTGGCATTGCTGCATTTATCCCTTTTTTATATTTCTCATTTGATAGGAGTACCAACATTAGAAATACAATGATGCTTAAGGGAAATTCAAGTGCATGTAATTCCCAAGTGTGGAAATTACTTGACCTTAACTCTCTTGGTCTCAACAGGTCAAAGAAAAAAAAAACAACAGGATTCCAACTAACCTCCAGAGCTGCCAACAAGGACATCAAAGAAGCAGCGAGGACGGTGACCTCCAGAGGAAGCCATTGTGACAGCTTCCCTTCCCACTTACAACCTAAAAACAAAAACAAAGGGTGGGAAAAATAAATATTGTGAGTCACCAACTTGCATATCACTCCCTAGTGACATAGTGCATGTAGATCCTGATACACTTTTCTCAGACATCAATGGAACATGTGACTTTGATCCTCCAGAAGATACAAAGAATAACATATCTTGGTAAGAAGTTGAGGGAAAGTACTACTGTAAAAACATGGTTCAAGAAAGATAGACTTTTCATATACAATGTACCTTCTGAAATTGAAATACCAACTACTGCAGTCACTAATTTCAACCAATATCGTATCCTAAAATCCTGTCAACAGAGCTTATAAATGTCAACACACAGCTCATTGCAAGCAGAAAATGGCACAGTTTCATCAACTGCTGCCACCATTTTGCCCCCCCCCCCCCCCCCATAATCTTATAGGTATGGTAGTGTGTCAGGTCTGAAGTGACTTGTGTAAGTATCTCTTTAATGACTGGAATGTAAATTGTTGTCTACATACTTCCTGTTACAATTGCTCCTTTGTGCAAGCCTCACATACCCCTCTTTCTAATGCCCGCACGCTGCATCTCAATAGGCGTTTCACATCAGCCCCATGTTTAAAAAAAACACACGCTATTTTCAGAATCTCGAGTTTGGATTTTCATTTGCCACAAAAATTCAATTTTCTAGCATAATAAAAGAGCACTTGACTAACCGCTTTCAGAAAGCACGGGGAATAATTGCTGCCCTTAACACATGTCAATATCAAGTTGATGGAATGTGTAATTTTCATGAATGAAAAATGAATTTTTGTGGAATTCCCTTTATATTTTCTTTATAATGTTGTTCACACAGGACATCATGACCCCTAGTAGTCTCCTCATCCAGTGGTTCCAACACCAAAACTTTAAAAATTCATAACTTTTGCATCGATTGTCCAATTTTCCTCAAACTTTCACTGATGTGGGGTTCTACTAATGTTGCTGCTTTCATTCAATTCACATTTCTTTTGGGGTTTTGGTTTCCTTTAATTTTGGCAAAATTAACAGCAATTATTCAACTCTTCCCTAAGTGGCCTAACTTTTGTAGACAGATACATGTATTTTTGGGTGTGAATTTTAGGGATAGAACAGTTTCTGCATGACTTAAAATCATTACAAAACCTGCACCAAGGTTTTATTTGACCTCAGGCACCAAAATTCGACCACACGCAAAAGCATAGGTTTTGTACATATACTTGATATAGCAGGCATTTTAATATGGTCAAATTATAGGTGGCTTGCTTTGTACAAGTCGGTGCAATACCACACTAGCGCCTTGTGCAAGTTTGCAATTGCCCATGTATGCACAGCAGCCTCAGATCAGAGAAGTACACGTACAGTTGTAGATTCCTACTAGTCAGCTAGTATTTAAAGATATCAGAGGGTCTGAGAATTAGGAGTTCTACTATCTAGGACCTTCCCACATCACCCCTCTCAAAAATTTCAGACGAAATAGTCTGTCTACTACTTTCTATTTTTACTCGGCCTTGTAATTAAATAGAACTAACATTTAAATGGTTATCTAGCGATACAAGCGTACTAGTAATATTAATCATACAGTGCACATTTTATACAATTATATTGGAGCTTAACCTTAAATCTTTACTCAAGCATCCATTGGTATTGCATTGTAAAGAAAATGTCATGGTCATGGACTCGTGGAGCCAGACAACATTCATTCAATCATATTAAACAAGCCATGGCCAGACGTCGACCAGTTCTTTTCATGTTGGTAGCTTCGTAAATTCCATTATATCATCAGATGGTAGACGTACAGTGTAGTCATAGACCCTAGTTGGTACATGCGCAGCAAAAAGAAAAACAAAAGAAAAGAAAAAAGATCAGTCTGTCTAGCCTTTATAAACCGTTTCTACCTAATTAATCATGATATTAAATATGATAATGATAATGTCTGTCACAGATTTGTTCCGTGCCGTGGAGACTGCATCTGCAATCTGCCTGGCTTTTGGAATCACAGAATTCCCGACCATAAAACGAGTTTTTAAAAAAATGAAATAAAACTCCTCCGGTGGGACGAATTTTTCTGTCTAATGCGTAGCCTGCCAGCCATGCTTCCATTTCTGGGAGTTCAGAGCAGTGGCATGATGGCAGTGGCTCAGCTCACTGACACTGGGCCGGGCATGGCCCGGTCTCCTGCAGCATTGCCATTACTAATCGAGGCCAGCACTCAGCAGGCAGTGCATCGACTGACTGCCACCGCCAGCTCCCGCCCCTCCCGCCCGAGCTCCATAGCTCCAGGCACATGGCATACGTGAATGTATGCAAGCGGCAGGCACAAGCGCCGCGACAACGCAGCCATTCCAGCTTCATGTCAACAGAACGCAAGTCTACATGTCTTCAGACATCAGTATAACATAAATCTAACTTTGGAGAAGTGCAGGAGATCTTCAGTAATGAAAAACAAAGCCAAGGTAATTATCACGTTAACTGAGTATACCATAATTTAGTAAACTTACTCACGAACCAACGCCGAATCCAATGACCGGTACGTACAGACGACTGTCCGTAAAGACGTGTGTAGAGTGTTTGCCAATTTCTCTGTTCTGGATTTGGTGTACGCATTCAATACGTATTACACGAACACATGGCAAATATATACACGGTGTAAATTGATGCACCCGATCATACACATGATCACTATAACCTGCCGTACACACACTGTATGTGGCACGGTATCGTGTAGAGGCTCGCTGATTAGATTGCACGCAGCGCACAACTTTACACGGTGTGTAGGGCTCACACAGGTAAATATTTTCCCCCGAGAGACGTGTGTTAAAATTAAAAATTCAAAAAATTCTTAAAAATAGCTGGGAGAAATGAGGTTTCATCTTCGGTAACCGGAAAAATGAGATATACAATTTCATCCATCAAATTTCCAAGGGGGGTTCTTCAGCTCAAACTCTGTCCAAAAGGGTTCGCAAAGCCAGACAATATAACTTTTTTTTTTTCTGTAGGCACCTATATGCACCCAATACTTATCAATAGCAATAGGCCCTATATAGTCCCTTCAAATTCCATGAGAAAAGATTTCATCTTCCAACCAAAATGCAGTTTGTAGAGGAATTCATACTCAATATCTCCAGCTATTCAGTTTTGTTTTTGTTTTTTGCCAAACTGCATTTCTGATTTTTGATTAATTTTTTTCTTCATTAATTTTATGCGGTCAGGTATATTCCAGTATATTTACAGGTGTGAGCCCTGTATATCATGTTTGTGGAGGACTGTTCACAAAGAGAAAATCTCTTTGGGAGGACTACACTTGTTGGGCACTTGCAGATAATGCGATGCACCATGTTTAAAAAAGAAATTTATGCATATTTATGACATGGTTAATGATATTTCGCTTTAAATTCATAAACTGTGCCCACCACTGCGGTTGCGACCTATAATATTTGCATAATCATATTGCTATATCATAGTTATGCACATTATTCCTATTTTCTTTATTTTCTCCTCTACAGCATTCAATATAGACTGATATCTGATCCGAGAGTATTATGAAATACATTAAGCCACATTACGAGATGATTCAGACATGAATCACAACAAAAGTCTGGTAATAGACCGTTTCTGTATATAGCTAGTGTATTAGAATTCCATTAATGGATCAGGTGTCCTTTTCTACCGCTGCTTTCACCATAGGAGCGAATTTTTTCGTCAGTTGTTTTGACAGGAATTCGCTCAGCATTATTGTTGCTAGATCTAAACTGTGCGGGGAAAGCCTCCGGCAAGCTTATACAATGTATAATCATCACGAACAATTGGCAGGCACAGATTATTTTCTCCTTTTTTCAGTTGAAAATTTTCTCCAAAATACAGGCAGTGAATGCAAAGCGGGCCCTGGGCCCCGTGTGTCACTGGAAAAGTAAGTTTTAATCTAAAGTGGACATGTTATGAAACTCTTATGAGAAGAAATTTATCTCTAATGCATGATTATTGCAAGTTACACTGCGCCACAAAACTCAGAGAAATAATACACTTATGTGAGTATTCAAAAGTAGCGCGCAGATCATTTCTGGGGATCAAAGTCAATGATAATTTCAGTCGGAAAGATTCTCAGAGAAAATATTAAAGGACAAGTTCACCTTCATATACATAAGGATTGAGAGAATGCAGCAATATTAGTAGAACACATCAGTGAAAGTTTGAGGAAAATTGGACAATCCGTTCAAAAGTTACGAATATTCTAAGTATCTGCGCAGTCACTGCTGGAAGAGAAGACTACTACAGTGTGTGATGTCACATGCATACAACTATATAAGGAAAATAAAAAGAGAATTTCACAAAACTTTACTTTTTGAATAAAGTGCACATTTCTTCGACTTGCTACTGACGTATGTTAAGGGTAATATCATTCCCCCTGCCTTCTGAAAGAGAGAAGTCGAGTGTTCTTTTGTTATGCGAGAAAAATGGAAATATGTTGAATTTTCTTTATTCTTTCTTTATATCGTTGTACTCATGTGACATCACAAGCTAAAGTAGTCTTTTCATCCAGCCGTGACTGAACAGAAACTTCAAAAATTCATAACTTTTGAACGGATTGTCCGAATTTGCTCAAACTCTCACTGATGCGTTCTACTAATATTGCTGCATTCACTCAACCCACATGTCTATGAAGGTGAACTTGTCCTTTAATGTTTTGACGCCCATGCATCAATCTATAGATGGCAACCACCACTACATGCACCAGGCCACATTAGGTCTATAATTACGACATCTTTTGCGAAGTCTGAGTGACAAGCCCGATTATATACCAGTGATGGTATAGGGCCTACATGCTATGCCTAAGTATTCTGTAGGACAGCAAGAACAAAGGCTTACAAAAACTGTTTGTGTGTGTGTGTGTGTGTGTGATTACTGATATACAGCCAAATAGATTGTATGCTCATAATATGCAATCTCGTTGTTGCTATACAGCATTCCAACTAGGGACGTGGAAGATAATTTCTTCCACCTCTCCTATTCCAGTATGAAAAACACCGAGGGCGCCCTCATGATTTACACAATAATTTAGAGTTGTTGAAACAGAGAGGTTACAAAATTATATTACTGTACCTGTTCGTGTTCTGGTGAAAAATATACGGCGTTGCTTCCGGCAGAGACGATTGAGTGGTTACTGTACCGCGAATAGTCAGGCTAAAGTAATTGTGAAATAACGGTACTATTCCCTTCATGTTGTGCATTCCTTGCTGGATTGAAAAACTTCCCTCAAAAAGCCCATAAATGATATTATTGGATTTAAAAATTACGCGCCCTCTCTCTTACATTTTACACAAGGTCAAACATAGATGAGACTGAAGTTTCGAAAGTAATTGAGAATGATGATTAATATAGGCCTAAATATGCTATTCATTGCCACTCCGTTTTATTGTGAAAATGTATATATGCACGAGAAATCAGTGTTATACGTGTACATGACAGAAAACTGACATCATGTTGTTTCTGCACTACAAAACACACGTTTACATAAACAAACACTAATACATAATAGAGAGGACCATTCGACGTTCCTAAATGTTTTTTTTTTTTTTTTTTAGCAACAGCAAAGAAGAAAAAAAAACACAGAAAAAGGAAAAATGCTCACTTCACATGCTCGCTCGCTGCTATAGAGTATCTCCTTACAGTGTTGTCTGGTTGGCTATAACAAAGGAATTCCAGAATAATTTAGTCCGAGCCACATGACTCCTTGTTCAACTCCATTGATCAAATTTATCGAAAAAAAAGAACTTTATACAGACGGGAAGAATCTCCGGGTGGAATTTTCAGAAAGTCATGGATTTTGTTCTTTTTTTATATTTGTAAAATATTTTGCATTTTTGCATCTGTTTTTGTTTTGCTTTGGGTTTTTTGTAAAGAGAGATCTGTAATAATTAGTGTGTTCTGTGTGATATTGAATACGTGTATCACACCCTGATTTGCTTTGTAGCATCAAAATACCCTATTTTTTCTGTTTCTAATTGAATATACTCAATGTTGTTATAAGCACTCAGAGAGAGAGAGAGAGAGAGAGAGAGAAAGAGAAACAATCTCTCACTTTTACATACGACAGCTAGACTATCAGTTCTTCAGATGCATATTTTTAAGGCTATCACTTCGAATTTGTGTCTAAATCAAAATGAACACTCACACGCACACACACGTATGCATATCTTACACACATAACACACACATCATTATGGAAGTAACACAGTAATGCAAGTAGGGCAAATTCACATGATTTGTAATTTACATTTTCTCTTTTATTTTTCTTTAAATATACAATGTACAGAGGTATACATTTTATTAGTTACATCTTTATAATTATTCATGACAACACGTAATACATTGTGTAGAAGATAAGTGTACATTTCACTGTTTGTTTGCTTTTATTTCTGCATTCAATCAGATGCAATTTGAATGCAAACTTCAAAAAGTACAAAGACAAAGAATAACAAGTGCAGTGAAATAAATCGATAACAGTACATAAATAGATTCACATAGGTGATTGCATTGAGCAATGTAGATACACAGAAACATAAAATAAAATATACAGTATTTTTCAGTAAACAACAGAGATAATTGAATGCAGGAGACCACCATCATAAGCGATTAAGCTTGAAATGGATGGAGGTTTCAATGGATGGAGGCCTACATTTCACTGTATAGTTACATCTTGTATTATTCATGACACTCCGGCAATTGATAGCGCTTTGACAACATAGAATACAATTCTTGGACAACACCCCAAAATGCTTCATCATAATGTTGCTGTGAATAACTAGGAAATAAGTAAAATGCAATATGAATTATCGAAGTCTGTGAAACAACATCGTACTCGACATCAGCTTCCCATTAGCGTCATTCAGTATAGTTAGAAAAAAACTCCTGAAAAAAAAACTATGATGTACTTTATAGGTTTGTAGGTTTATTGAGGACAGAAAGAAAATCTGAACATTATGACAACATTAATAGTGGAACCTGAATTGTGTAAAACTCCAATTTTGTTAACCATATTCCATGCAGAAAGAAATCATATAGTTACGATGAAACGTTAAGATAAATTCGTTGTTGTCATTACATGAAATTATAACAAATTGGTCGACTTAAACAGGTAAAGAGCTATATAAGTGCAGCAAAGATTTACAATGCTATACTACGCTATAAAAAAAGAAAGAAATGATTTGAATGTACACGGTAATGAGCTCGAAAACTGTTGTGAGAGAAATAGAGTTCACGCTGAGTCATTAGCACTCTTCAGCTTCTTATCATTCCTCTTCCTCTTTCTCCTCTTCCATTCCAACATCCTCTCCGACGGTGTTTCCCGCGTCTTTGGCACTGTTATTGCGATCTTTTCCCTCAGAGTCAGTCGGTGAAGTATCGATACTGTCATTGATGCTTGCTGTCGTCTGCTCCAACTCATGCTTTCCCTTCTGGTGATGTCTTGGCCGACTCTACTGCGTCTCGAATCTGGACTGGAACCTGCCTCGTAGAACTGCCTGTCTTCGATGCGATGATCGACAGCACGCCCTTTGTGTCATAGCTCGACGTCAACGAGTCAACGGATGCGTTCTCAGGGAGCAGAACGTTGTATCTGAAGTGTTTGCGTCGCACCCAGCCACTCGTCTCATCTCGTCCGTCACAATGTGCACGAATGCTGAGCTTGCGATCGGCCACACTGACTTGGACGTTTTCTGGCGGGAAATCGCCGATTGGGAGGGACAGTTCGAAGCGGTCGTCAGACTTTTCAGCTGGTGTGACTGCAGACGATGACGATGTCAAGCATTCAGGTGATGATGCAGAGTCGTGCTCCTCCTGACCTTCGACTGAGAGAGACTTTGATGTGTCACTTGGTTTCTGATCACCACTAAGTGTCTGGTCGGAAGTGGCACTTTGTGTTGTAGTTTTAGGACGTCTGTTCTCTGCAGTCGAAGAGGATTTGTCTTCAGAACAGGGGTCCTTGGTACTTTTCGCCACATCTCCCGATCCTGCCAAATGTAGAAGGAAACTCGTTAAGTCGACTGGAGAACATGGGAAGCTCTCGTCAGGGTGGCTGGTAGCCGCGAGGAGATC